>NW_024068334.1:0-162136 GCF_009389715.1 Phoenix dactylifera
ATTACCTCGTGGGAAAGGGCGGGCTGCATTGTAATAGCTAGTTCTTGCAGCTGGATCAAAGAAACGAGCTTGCTGGAAAGGGTGTGCTGCAATGGAATATCTAGCTGTGGCAGCTGGATCAAGGAAATTATCTCATGAGGGACCGCAGGCTGCATTACAGTAGCTGACCGACCTTTAGAGGAATCCTTGGCTGGTGGAGTATGCTGTTGGCATGTTTCTGATTGATGAAGATGAAGAAACTGTATAGATTAACTTTCCTGTAATATTAGAGAGAATTTTGCCTCTTTTCCTGTCAAGTTTTACTTGATTTACCCTGTAACGTTCATTGTAATAGAAGATATACAGTTGCTCTCAATCTTAAGCAGAGTGATAGCTGACAGGCCACCAGCTTTTTGATGGCTGTTTTGATAGCTTAAGATTGGAGCTCAGGAATTAAATCAAAATAATTGTCTGTTGTGATTTCTTGGCTTTGCAAGTTTCAACAACCAAATTGTCATATGATGTCACTCAAGGTCTAAACCAGATCAGATAAGGAGACCCAAGGGTCCTTTTAGAAATAGTGAATGTTGATTGCAATGCACTCCCATGACTCCATTTGTGGAGTCTGGGTAGGATGCACTCCAGTACATTTGATCATAAATATTTCTTAGTGGAAATCCGTGACATATCTCTCAAAATAAAAATCAACATTGGTGATCATGAATTATGGTGTATAGGATATCTAAAAATCTTATAATTATATATTTTAGAAGTCTCTTATTTATGCATAAAATAAGTAGAAATAAATCTTAGCAATATAGTTAGTGAACTGAAGTATGTCACACACTATATAATATGTAAATTAAATATGTTGATTTTAATATATGCTTTAAAATATACACTGATCAATTTTTGTTTAATTTGGATGTTAGACTACAGCTGTAGACAACATAATATCACAAAAATTGTTCATTTCTCATCGATTTGATTTTTAGGTAGAATTTCTCAAAATCAGGAGATCTTTTGTTTTAGGACATTCCATGCACCGTATATCATGTTTAATGACATTGATTTTCATTTTGAAAGATCTATTATTAATTTCTATTTAGCCTTATTCCTCCATTGAGTCTTCATTTCACTGATCGTTTTAGATAATTTTTCAAACTGTGTTGAAGTTGTTTCTAGTGCTAATTACTTGCAAGTATAACAAAAACATGGGAGATCAAGGGAGTCTGGGCTCGGTGTTAGAAGTATGTCCTAGAAGTCAATGTGGTTGATACATATTTGTAATTTGGGGCATAAATTTGTAATTTGACTCTTATTGATTAATAAGATTGGGCAATTTATTATTCATTCATATTTGTATGTGTCCATGAATCGTCCAAGAAATTAATAAGATGATGATACATATTCTCAAGAAGTTGAGAATTTGAGTCATGTGTCATTAGGAATTAATTTCTAAATGCTCCTGATTGATGGATCCATCACGAGAATGGTGATCGATCTGCTGAGATTAGTGCACAAATCATTTAGTTAAATGGATGAGTTTCGAGTCCACAGTATAGAGACACTGGAGTGATTGTACAAGTACTTGTTAGAAAATAAATGTACTGAGCGTGACCAAAGAAAGTAGTCACATGGATGTCTATCCACTCGTCAATGATTATTTATGCAACAGTTGTATGATCGGTCCTTTGACCTGCGATGCTTCAGTTATTCACTATGAGGTCACTATAGTTTGACGAGCATGTAAACTTGGGCCCTAGCCATTTGGATCTTTGTTATGCGGATTGGCTGCAGTAGGTTCATTTTGGAATAGGGTTGCATCTAGATGGGATCTATCGATCTTGATAGATTAGAAGTGATCCTATGTGATTTATGAGACTGAGTTCGATAAATTTTTGGCAAGATATTTTGAAAAAAGAGTTTTCCACATCTCGAACTGGAAGTCGAATAAATTTGATATATGACAGATGATGGGGTTTGATGAGTTATCCATAACCTTCATCATGTCGGGATCCATAATAGAAGGACCATATCATATATTAACTGCATCTAGAGGTTCAGATATTCTATTCTGCTGGGTTGCCACCACATACTGCTAGGTGTCACTAGTGGATGTGAGACTCGAAAGTATTCACTTGGTGATCAGTGAACCCTAAGAGTAGAGCTGAAATTGTTTCAGTCCATTGAAAAGAGTTTCAATGATATTGAGATGGAGATTTCAATATGTCTCACTACCAGACAGAATAGAACCTATGGGGTCACACACATAGAGGATTTGATTAGTCAGACTATCGTAATTGTGATTTAGAATCACAATTGATGTCAATTATCAATATGCTTGGTGATTGAATTAACCCTCTAGGTATTAGTGAGTTAATGAGAGAAGAATTAAGTGAAATTGATTGCAATTGGATTCCAATTGGGCCGATTTGATGAGCCAAATCAAATTGGGTTTGACCTAAATTGAGTTGGGCTCATGATTGGGTCAACCTTGATTAGATCAGAGTATATGCCTTAAGTCGTGCTCACACTACGAGGATTTTAAAGTCCACATTTCATCGTAGGATGAAAAATGCATTAAGTCATGTTCACACCATACGACTCTAAAATCTCATGGCGACGTAGGATGCATAGTGCCCCATCTAATTGTACTAATATGGTTAGGAGTTAGCCTAAGTCCTAATGTGATTATAAATTGGGCTCATAATCTAGGGATAAGTCCTAATGTGATTAGGACCCAACCTAGGCGCCATGAAAGAAGTCTAAGCCCAATGTGATTAGGCTCCAATCTCTAGATCCATGGACACATGTCATGCATTCATTTGAGGTGCCACCTAAGAGGATTCTAATCCTCTCATCATGGCGCCATGGACACTTGGCACTGATCCAGGGTGTAGAGGTTTTGAAGAGTTTATCTCTTGTCATGATAAACCTTAGAAAAATCCTAGGCTTATCATCTATAAAAGGAGATGCATTGGGGCATGTGAAAGGTATTCATTGGGTTCTTTTTTACGCCTCCTCCCTCTTCCTTTCTTCCTTCTCCACGGCAGCAAGAGGTTTCTCCTCTTCTCCCATGGCAGCAAGGAGCAATCTCTCTTCTTCTTCCAAGGTGTTGGAAACGTGAAGAAGAGAAACAAAGTGAAGAAGAGCCAAGACGCCAAGGAAAGAAGAGTTCTTTCCTCTCCAACGCCCAAGCATCCTTCCTCCTTCTCCACGACAGCAAGAGGGCCTCTTCTTCCTCTTCTTCTACGGCAGCAAGGCAAGAAAGATCCACATGCAAAGCTTTCTCCTTCCTTCTCGTCCATCATAGGCAAGGTTGAAGAAGAAAGAGTTCTTCTTCAAGGAGATATGTTGCTGACTTTCTTCCAATCTCTTTGATAGTCATAAGAGGTCTTTGCAAGGAGCTAGCACTCTGGTAAGATCTGATCTCAGATGATTGAGTCCTCGTGTGGATACCTGTAGAGACCGAACACTTCTACGGCTCTAACAGGAACCTCTATAGATCATCAGACAGTGGTGTTCATCCACCTGCACAAAGTTTGAAGATAGGATCTTTAAATCTTTGTTTCTGATTTTTGTTTCAATTTATATGATATTTAATCAACTTTCTTCAGATCCTAATCTCTCTTCCTTCATGACTTCAAAGATTTTCTAGATTTGGATCCAGAAAAAATTTTGAACTATACGATCCGTGGCACGTTCATATGATGAACGAAGTCTCGTGCGAGATTCCGCTGCGATCATCGCATCGCGCTGGGCGTAACTCCACACTTGGTGTAAGGTACTCCTTAGTTGATTCAATTTTGTAGTGTTTCTGCTGATTCGCCATTGACCATTGTGATCCATTCGAGGGTGTGCTTCAGCAGGCATCATGATGATTTATGTTCTATCGTTGTTTAGCTCCAGATTTTCACTGAGCTTTCTGTATGCTGAGATTGCATCAAAAAATTCACCATTGCTACATCGCAAGTGAAGAAGTTTTTGACGTGAAAGGTTGATGTCGATATGGAAACATCAGTTTCTTATTGGTTTGGTTGAAAAGATTTAAAAGGTCGACAGTTCTTTATAATCCTCTTACATGTTTTTTAATGACTGCATATATCCAGCTAACCCGATTCTCCTACTTTGAATCCTTAAAAGGTCTTTCCTAATACAAACAAAGATGATAGACCCATCCTGCCCCTTCATATTAGATAATGTCCAAATAAAAGGGAATTTAATATGTACTTTTAAAATGAGCAGGCTGGATAACTCCGTAGACACAATACGTGGCGGCATGCATTCAAGGAAGAAGACTGTCAGAACCTACGAAGTTATCCCGCCTCAACAGCTCAACTACATGGTATTGGCTTCCATATTGTCAGAGAAGAATACAGTGGCTTTATGCAATAAACTCTTTCACAACAAACCCTAAACATTAAGGTCCTCTCTTACCTCTTTTGCTGAGTTACAACAACCTTTTGATAGATGCTAACCCGCCTACTGATGAAAGTGTCCCAAATCAAGCTGGGCAAACCGCTCATCTCCTACTGTCTGATAAAAGAAATTGGATCGAATCTAACCTTACCATGGTGAAATCTCTGCCTATCTCCAGATGGCCCAGACCACTCAAACTGCCCTTTTTTTTTCCATAGAAGAAGCACCACCCGTAACCAACTGGTACGCCATACCTACCTTCATAATCGCCTGAGGACCCCTTGCGGACAGGAAGAGAGGAGTTCAAAAGAATGAGAAAGATAATGTGGAAAACAAAGGAGGATTCCCAAAAGAGGAGCAGAAAAGAGATGAAAGCGAAAGCTTGTGATGGATTTCCATTTCAGCTTTTCTCTTCTGGTGGAAAAACGAACATGCATGGAAAACTCCAGTTTCTAAACGATTTTCGAGTGTGCGCCTGTCAAATGGCATCATGGAATTCATAAACCATTGAAAACTCACTTCATAGAGCAGTCCCAACCTTTTTCCATTGCTAGAGGTTGTTGCCTATAAATGCTACTCTAGCTGAAATAAAACTTGAAGCTTGCATTCAGAAATGCTTGCCAAGACATAAAACTCGGGTTAAAGATGCCATAAATGATATAACACTGAGCCCTCATTTCTTGAATAATAGGAGCAATAGAGGAAGGAAAGATGTATAACAACAGACAAAATTTCTAACTTTTAAGTTCTTTAAAAGTAACGATCATGCACAATAAGTATAAAAGCTGCAGATATAACATAAGAACGACCACCACATCCTAGTTAACCATAACCCAGAAACAATAAACCACAAAAAAACCATCTCTGCCCTGCAAACAATAAGCTAGAAAGAATCATCAATTCGATCTGTGACCGCTAGGCACCAATAGCGTTCGATGAGATCTCATTACTTCCTATCCCCTTCTACAGCAGTCCTCCATTAGGCTACAGCAGGCATATCCTTGAGCCATGGGTCCAGTGGCTTCCCAATTGAGTACACAATGAATCCAATCTCCCTAAGCTTCTCCGGATCCACCACATTGCGCCCATCAAATATGAAGGCTGGCTTCTGCATGTTCTCATAGATCCGCTGATAATCCAGAGCCTTAAACTCATCCCACTCGGTCAGGATGCAGACACCATGTGCTCCCTTAGTAGCCTCATAAGCATCCCATGTCACCGACACCTGCTTGATAGCTGTTGGGCTCATTGGCTGGAGGTGGATCGGGTGGTCCCAGTCGAACTTGTTCATCGCAAGGTCACGCTGGATCTGGTCCTCGGTCACCTGAGGATCATAGATGCTGATTGTGGCCTTGTCCCCTAAGAGACCCTTGCAGACATCAATCGCAGGAGTCTCCCTTGTGTCGCCTGTGTCTTTCTTAAAAGCAAACCCGAGCACAGCAATCCTTTTGCCAGAAACAGTATTGAACATGGAGGCCACAACCCGGTTCACAAACCGGCTCTTCTGGTAGTCATTGATCTTGATGACCTGCTTCCAGTAGTTGGCCACCTCAGGCAGACCATTGCATTCACAGATGTAGACCAGATTAAGGATGTCTTTCTGGAAGCAGGACCCTCCAAACCCAACACTGGCATTTAAGAATTTAGGACCAATCCTCGAGTCCTTCCCCACGGCATAGGCCACCTCAGACACATTGGCCCCTGTGGCCTCGCAGAGTGCGGAAATGGCATTGACAGAGGAGATCCTCTGTGCCAAGAAGGCATTGGCTGCGAGCTTGGACAGCTCTGCAGACCACAGGTTGGCTGTTATGATCCGATCCTCAGGCACCCAATGGGCATAGACATCTTTTAGTGCCCGAACAGCCTTGCAGCCCTCTGGAGTCTCCCGGCCACCAATAAGCACACGATCAGGGTTCAACAAGTCCTGGATTGCAGTACCCTCTGCAAGGAACTCTGGGTTGGAGAGGATCTGATAGTTGATTCCTTTGCTGTTGTGGGTTAAGATCTTCTCAATGGCCTCAGCAGTCTTGACTGGGACAGTGGATTTCTCAACCACAATCTTGTCAGACTTGGAGACGTCGGCAATCATGCGAGCAGCACTTTCCCAGTAGGTGAGGTCGGCAGCCTTGCCTGCCCCAAGGCCACGGGTTTTGGTAGGTGTGTTCACCGAGACGAAGATGATGTCAGCCTCGTAGACATGTTTCTCAACGTCGGTGCTGAAGAAGAGGTTTCTTCCCCTGCACTGCTTGACCACATCCTCAAGGCCTGGCTCGTAAATTGGAAGTTGATCGCTGTTCCACGCATTGATTCGGGCAACAGAGATATCAACAACAACTACCTCAATGGATGGACACTTGTGGGCAATGATGGCCATGGTTGGGCCGCCAACATAGCCAGCTCCAATGCAGCAAATCTTCACCATTTTTTTCTGCTAATTCTGCGACCTGCGAGTTTGCAAAAAGTTCAGGTAAGAGTGGGAAAAGAGCATCAATCTGCAGTTCACTGAGGAAATACCAACAAATTTCACTGATCTACAATCCTCATATATTAATCAGGGATGGGATAATAATATAAAGTCAGCATATCATGAACTTCAAAAAGAAGAATAATTTCAAGATCGACCTTTTATTTTATCACCAAAGAGCAAAACTTTCTAAGCCATCATGACAGAATTGGCACACACATCAGGACTTCTTTTTTCTCAGTAAAAAAACCTCGACAGTTCAGAACAAAATAATGCAATAATCTTAAATTATTTTCGGAACTCAACCGATCATTTCCAAGTATTTTTCATCCCAGTTGCTAAATATAATTAGAGAACGCAAAGAAAATCATAACAAAAAAAATCAGGAAAAAAAGCATAAAAGCCTGGTAGAAAACAGAGACAAAATGCATAAGAAATATTTATTATACTAGCCAACCTCATATACAATCAAATCAAAAGCAGTATAACTGGGAAATACATCTAATATTAAGTACTGAAAATCTTAAGGAAGAAAAAGGAAGGGGAAAGTAACACACATCTCGTATCCCAACATGTTGAGAGCAACAAATTAGTAGAAAGATCTGCACACTCGTGAGAGCATCACAGAAATCAGCATATATTTAAAGCTGAAAACATAATCAAGAAGGTAAAAGTTGAAAAGAAAGAAAGAATTTCCACATTTTTCAGATCAACTTATCATCGGACATAGGAAAAAAAAGGGGAAAAGGCTATGCATCTCAGATATACAGCATTGAACTTGCATTGTAACCCATACCCTTCAGCAAAAAAATTTAGCAACATCTTTCCAAAATAACTCATGCAATCAGATCTAAAACAAATTACTTGAAACCAACAAATCTATGCATTTCTGGGTTCATTTCTTCAACCACAATTCTGAGCCAAACCAAACAAGCAACAAAAAAGAGAGATCTACTGCATGAAAGAAACATGGACAAGTTCATCAAAGATAGATCCTGAACAACAAAGGCCAAAGAGACAAAACAAAGATCAGATTTTGGATGGCCTCCAGATTAGGAGATACCAAAACAAAACCTTATAATCCAAAGTAAACAAACGGTAACTGCCAAAGATCAAATTCTACAAACAACAGATCAGATCACAAGGCTAATTTCAGAGACCAGATAAGAAAACTACCTTCTAAACTGCTCCCACTCTAATTGCACGGAAGGGAGAAGGGAAGAGAAGGAGCTGTGGATCTTTGGTACAGGGAAGAAGTGTGACCTTCCCCTTCCTTAAATACCCAAAGTCATACAAGATCTACCCCCTCCCCCCTCAAGAACTAACCATGCAAAAAGTCAGATGCAAGAACTCAGCTGGACTATTCAACGCGTTTTTCTCAGCATGCTGGGAGTTACCAAACAGATGTTAAAAAAGGTGGGCACTGTATCTCTATCCTCCTCATAGCCAACTGTATCTCTAATATATCCCCATCATACCCAACTAAATCAAAAAAAAAAAAATCCAGGAGGAGGATATACTGTTATTCCACATTCCAACAATACCCAGTATAATGGCATAAAATTTTTATTAAAATATAAGCTGGGTTGCTTTAAGCCTAACACATCTGTCCTCAAAATCCAGTAACATGGTTTGCTATAATAGCAAGGAATGGGGCCTTCCATTCTAAACCACAGTCAAAGCAGTGCGCTAATCATAAGAAATCATGAGATAACAATTCATATGATTAAATTTTGTTTAAAAAACAAAGATCAGCTGTTGCAATTATATGCAGTCCAAAGGTAAATTTTTTTGAAGGATTCAGTATTCACAATACCCAAAAATTCACTGCATCAATAAAAATATATTTTGTTCCCATAGTATTCACACCAACCAAGACCAGGGGCATAAAAGAAAACCCACCAGAGACACCAAACCGTGTACAGAGATTTCCCAGGCCGTCCATGTGAAAGGTATTCCAAGATACCCACTTTGTCCATGGAAAAAATTCAATGAGGACAAGAAAACGAAAGACTAAATGCAATAAAAATGTGACCTTTAAGGCATAAAACAAAGAGAAAACCCCATGGACCATCACAAAAATCTTAACCACTAGGACACGGGTACCAAAATCCTTCCAAAGGAGACCAACTCCCAGAAATCAAAATCCAACAAACAAACCAAAAAGCCTAGAACGCGTTTTCCATGTGAATTAGGGTTTTTTTTTTACAGGAAGATGAGATTTTTACCACGTCCGTTAGAAGAAACGAGAGGAAGCTTCAGATCTCAGGAACGAGAGCGAGCGAGGGATTAAGAAAAGGGACGGCTTTGAGTGAGATCGAAGGGAGAAATGGGGCGAGCTGTCGGAAAACCTAACGCCAATATTATTAAAGAAAAGGGAGTAAAGGAGGCGAAATTAAGCGTGGGCGGAGTGGCGGTGGGGAACTGCCACCAAATCGGCTCCTTTTTTATCGAAACGTGAACAACACTGCAAGATGAAATCTAGAAAAGATCGAATCAAAAAGCGAAAAAGGGTGAGAGAGAGAGAGAAGAGGGTCATGCCTTTTTTTAGCTTCGTTCTAATGGTCGTGGGGCCGGGGTTAGCACTCGGGTTCAGACCTCGAGAAAGCGAGTTTAATCTCCATGGTAAAAATAATTCCGCGATGGGTGAGATTACACGCGTATATCGAGAAAACGAATTTTTCCAGGATATACTTAAATGGATTAAATATATTGTAGATATTCTTTGGTGAGCTCAGTGTTTGTGGGTCGCCATTTGGGTACCCCATGCTTTAACCGTAGGATGTTGCACAAATGAGGTGGTGGACATGCCATGAACAACATTGGCCATACCGATCTCCACCCAGCTTCTCACAAAGACATGGCAACATTAAGGATTCCTATGCTTAGGATTGCACAAGGATATGCATTGATATGATAGTCTGCCATTGATCATACATGTCTAAAATGAGTCATTTACGACATGCAATTAATCATGGAATGGCCTCATGGGCATGTAACTTTATATAAAATGTCTTATTATGCATGGTGACATTTTAATTAATCAGAGTTTTAAAGTATCGTTCTACCTTTCTAATTTTCCATTAATTTAGACTAATTATTTAGTTAGGCTTATTTTGAGTTCTGCTCAGGTCCTACAGTAACATATTACTCACATGATTGATATATGATTTTCTCATCCAACTGCCCGATGATATTTGCTGTCAATAAAACTACTGGATTGAGGAGCAATGTGAAATTTTTCACATAAAAATTCCAAGTTTGCATCTTAAATCAATTCAGATACTTTGGAGTGGTACTTCCTCCAAATCTAATATTACTAGCGCTACATTCTCATGTGAAGTTTATATATATCATAAATTAGCAAAAGAAAGAAATCATTTCTTATAAAACCGTATTTAGCTCCTTTGCTGAGTGGTGAAATTTATGTATTACTAACTAGCAAAAAGAAAGAAATGCATGTATTACTGGCGTCTTTTATTTTACTGTATTTGCTTCTCTTTGGTTCATCTTTTCCATCCGGTCAATAAAATTAAGTCAAGCTCCATCATGCATCCACTGATCGGTGATTAGTTGATTAAAATAATGATGTTATTCGCTCATTTCATGTGTTCGTTGTTTTTAGTCACCTACCTTTGATTGATGGGGCCCAGCTGAACGAACATATGCCCAATTTGACAAGTAATCAATTCATTATTTGGTCAAAATTTAACCAGGAATTTAATTGGAAGGAATTGATAAAAAAAAATACAGAGGAGGATGGGGGCGCCCATAGGTTCCTTGACAAACCAGCAAATGTGCACCTAATCCCATGTGCGACAACCGAACATTGGACCAAACCGAACCCAGTCTTCGTGCAAAGATACCAGCCTGCCTCCCAGTGGATTCACCCAAATGGACTTATAAACCAGAGCTGTCACATCTATTCTTCTTCCAAATTGAAGGGCCATTGGAGGGCCATGGCCTAAAAGCAAGCTCGCTCCAGGTTGGGTGTCGGCGGTTCTTAGGTCAACGTCGTGCGTAATTTGGAATCTCGTTCTATTGTTATTATTTTGCTCCTTTCATTGTCTTCGTTCATCTAGTTCTATTATACAGCCTAACTATGTCCAAAGTCTTATGCAACTAGTGTTCCAGCATGAGGCCTCTATTTTTTTTCGTTTCTTCATTCATGTAGTTTTTATTATACAGCCTACCTGACTATGTCCAAGGTCTTATACAATTAGAGCTCCAGCATGAGGGCCTTTGTGGCTACTATTTTTTAGATAAATAATTTGTGTTGCTCGAGATTCTATTTGGCGACTGAAAACGGAACCAGAATTATAATCGGAATGACCATATTTTCTAATGTGTCTGGTTTATGTCTTGTATCGGAATCAGAACTAGAATGGAAAGAGTCAGGATTGGGTTTTGGAAGATTGGGATATTTTCATTCCCTCTCTTCTTAGAATCGAAATGAAAATGAGATTTTCTCTAATTAAACAGCCAGAATGGATGCCACTTATTTCCATTTCTATTCCAGAACCCATGATTGATTCCAACGTGATTGCGGAGGCCCGTCATTCCACTAAATTGGTGTCTTTGACAATAGGTTTTGGTGACCCATGTTAATTTCCACTTCAATTTTGTTTAGATTGACCAAATGGGGCTAGGCTTAGCTTTTCCAAAACGTAATTGACCCTTACCAACTCTAGAGTCCTGGTCTAAGCTGGCTTAGAAGTATGGTGATTCTTAATCCAAGAGACCAATTTACACCGTACAATTGGCAACTAGCCACCCAATTAGAACCGAGCGGAAAGGTTCTCTTAAAAAAGTGACAAAGGGACTCAGTTGGAAGTCATGGTCCGAGAGTACAGAAGTCCATGTTTTGCCTTCGAGTAGCTGGACCGCGGCAACATGATTGCTTTCTTGCTCAAAATGAAGTGCATCGCATTCCCATTACGCAACTTATTAAACATTGAATAAATAATCATTGGTAGATATTTTGCCTTTCCATCTACCGAAATAATGTGTATAGAAAGCTTCTATTTGCTTATGGCAATATATTTCTGTCCAGCTGACTAGTTAGTCCTTGTATCTTTTTATAAATTTGAAGCTGTGAGTAGTAAGGAGAGAACATACAAAAACACTGTGCGTAATCAGCAAAACAAGGAGGAGAAGTTGACAAGTGTTTCCTGGATAGAAGAATGCTACAGTGCTTCAAATTTACTCAAGGTCATCAAATCTCCTAAGGGAGAAGCACCTTTTAAGTACACCTAGGGAAAACTATCACGCATGACTTCAGCAGCACTTACCTAACAGTCTTGCCCAACATACTAAATGATGTATTAACTCAAAGAAATGAAAACCCAAGCAATCAGGCCTAGGTGAAGGACAAAAGCACTAAAGCCTTAATCAGGAATGAGAGCCTTTAACAACCACAAAGCACAGTTCCCACCAAATCTCTTGAACGCTAGAGAAAGATTTAGGAGTGCTAAGTTTCTTGGCTAGAGTGAGAAAATTTTGAGGATCCAGACAATTTAAAACATAGCCAGCTTTTGTTTTGGTCTTTCCAAGGCTCAAGATGCAGAGACTTGCTGGAAGTGTGGCTCCTAAATTCGCTAGTATCAGGCCAGAAGATGCATTATACCGATCACAGATACAAACGGTAAAATCTTGTAAGCTGTATTTTTTCCCCAGTATTTTACATAGGAGTACTGCAGTATTTACAAAATACCTGCAAAAGTTTGTATTTTGACCTTTCTGACATCAAGGAAGTAAATGCTTACTAGAAAGAAAATGAACAAACCTCAGAAGACTAATATACAAAATTTGGGAACATAAACCTGATTCTATGGGGAGGATCCTAGGAAAGCCTCACCGCCATCTCTTGAAGGAGTGCCCTCTTCTGTGCAGTGGTGATGACACCACTAGATTCAGCATTTTCAAGAACATCAGTGATTACAGAAACTGCATGACCTAAAGGCTCCTCAGCCACTCTCTTCAACATAAAGGCCTGTATTATTATCAAATTTTTGCTAGTGAAAAAATTTAGTTGGCATCATGGATAAGCTCAAGCAGCATATTCGCAATGTTGAACATGCATATGCACGCAATCTCAGAGAGAGAGAGAACCTGGCTATGATGAAGAGAAGAGAAGAGAAGAGAGAGAACCTGGCTATGATGAGATATTTCTATTTTACATGGTTGCTGAAACCAAGGTTCTCCATCCACTTGAATAGGCATGGGAGAAAAGATTTGGACCTTGACGAAATGCCCTTGAGCCAGCTTCTGAGCTCGAGAAAGCCCGACCTATTTAAACCAAATATCACTCTCAATTTTAAATGTGAATAGTTAACCTGGAATTCAAATATCCTGATCACAAATTCGCAATCACCGCCAACCTCAAGAGTTCCCAACTGATCAAACATCAAAAAAGATACCGAACAATTTATCCAATAGATACATCAACAGCTTTATTAGTTACCTGAAGTTTCCCAAGATGCCAGGTTCCAGTAAAACTGACAATTTCGAGCATCTTGTCATGCATGGATTGTGGCTGAAAATCATCATAATTGTCATCCTCACTATGCCACAAATCAACCCCTCCCATGTAGCTTCCAATGTTGGCAACAAGTACACCTTCCACATCCTGGAAAGCCAAAACTTTTTAGAAGTTGAATATAGGGTACCTCTGGTTGAGGTGTTGTAGCAATGAGGGAACATAGCAATTAAACACCAGTACTTAGCCGTGACGAAAGTGCCATATCTACATTGAGACTACTGAACAAGAGTCAAATAGGTCTATAAAGAAGTTGGTGGATCATAATAACATAGAAATGTTTAAGCACGGAAGAGAAAGGAAGAACATGATATGCAAACTGGCCTTTAATTGTAGACACCAGAAAATGAGAAGTAAAGCATTTGCAAACATATAGGACAAGGCTGCTCAAGAATAATAATGAGATTAATAATAAGAATAATGATAAAGATGATGGTCGCAGCGAATAACATGCTTAAAGACCACAAGGACACACCTCAGGAATTTCAATCTCGACTCCATCTACCTCTAATCTGATTTGCCAGGGAAAATCTGAAAATGTCCTATCCATAATACTCTTTGCCCCTTCTTTTGCATAAAGCACCTTATTCATAAACTGCACGGAAAAAACCACCTCTTTAGCTAGTGCGAATAATTCTAGCTAAGGGCAGGAGTACAAAGCTCATCTGAGAACAAGGTGGCTAAAAACCGAGAGTAATTAGTACAATGCAAAATTCAGAAAATAACAAGGAACCACATGATATGTATTTGAATGGTATGACTCGATATAAGCATAAGAAGCAAATTTAAAAATTTTACTATGTAAAAAAATATTAAACAGGAATCTGATCGGGGATCAGTTGCTATTTAATATTTTCTACATAGTAAAATTTTTAAATTTTACTATGCAGACACATCAAAATAAAATAAAATAAAATAAACAGGGCTCACCAGAAAATAACAAATGGGATTCATTAGCAAACTTAACTGTTGTGGACACATCAAACAGTGGAAAGTCAAAGCTTGCTACGAATGTTTTTGTATTTCAAATGGTAAAGAAGGTTTAATACAAAGAGACATTTTGTTTTTAGAAAAACCTAAGAATAAACAAAGTTTGCTTGGAAATCAGCAAACCATCCAAAAACACAAAAAGGTTGTTGGCCTCCCAGACTACCAATATTCCAATCAGCAAACAAGACTAAGAATTCCTCAAAGACTCGTCAGTGTCCAGCTCCTCAAGTACATCTCGCACTAAAGCAATTGCAAGTTTAAATGGACAGGTGTAGAAAGATCAGAAAGCAACATGAACGATAATATATTTTTGAAAGCAAACCTTTGTATTAACTACCTTATCTAACTAGCATAATGCTAACTCTATGGGGCTTACGTCATGAGCCATATTCACCAGCCGTTCTTTTTAGTATAAGCAACAAGGTTTTAAGTTTTGCTTCAGTGTCGGTTTCTGTCAAAATTGATCAATTCTTTTAGAAAGAAAAGACAAGTCCATAGGTGGAATGTTTTCTTTGGTTCACTTTTTTTTTTGAAAAAAAAATCTTCACCAATTTCCTATTGATATTATTCTCTTTTTCTTGCATAATTTTTTTTCTCTTTTTAGAAATAAATGAAATATTAAAATGAATTAATGAACTAAAATGGTTTCCTATGTAGATGGGTTTTCCTTGCATGGATAGGTTATAAAAATGAAATAGAAGGAAACATGCTTAAATTAGTTTTTCTTAACTAGATAGGTTATTTAAATGAAACAGAGTGGAATATGCTTAGATGAGATATCGCCCTAGATTGGTTTTTTCTTGATTGGGAAGGTAACTAAATAAAACAGAATGGTAAATGCTTAGAAGAGTTTTTTCTTGTTTACATGGGTTATTAGTTTATACTTTTGTGGTACTGATATATGTAATTAATTCCATACTCTTAAGTATTTGTCTTCTTTTTTTATGCTTGATTGAGTGATGCATACACTTAAAATCAACACATTAGTGCACTACTGCAATCTGTTTAATGCATTAAACTTTGATACAATTCAATTTCAGCTTAAAACTGTTGGGCATACACAGATTATGATCCTAGTAACTCAAAACACAGATGAATCATCTAAAATGAATTTTACTGATTTCATTTTTCTTAATTTCTTATTTTTTGGATTTTTCTCACTGCTTTTGGCTGAAACTTTGAAACTCAGAGTAGAATCACTGAACCACCAAAACAAAAAATCTACTCAGGAGACCAAAACTGAAACTGAAACCAAGTTTCAGAACCTTGACTATCAAGCTTTTCTTTCTCCTGACAAGCATAACATTTGGTGCAGCAAAAGTTCTCTTATATGGGCTTCCTTTACTCTTCATTACGCATGCCCTTGGTATCTCAGAGTCTAACACTTTATCCTCTGTTGGTAGAAATGCCAAGCTTGCAAATTTGATTTCTTACTTCCCTCCTTTTAGTTTCCGCCACCTTTAAGATTCTTGTCACCAGAAAAGACATCTTTGTATGCTACATATTACGGAACATGTATGCTCACTGCAAGTTCTGTTATTTTTAAAGTCAAAATCTTGGATAAAATGAATCAGATCAGCAAGCTGTTGTCATGTCCTAATCATAGTTCTCTTTGATATTTCATTACTATCACAACTACCATGCACGACAAGCTTTTTCAACATTTAGCATCAAAACCACATATCTCCCATATGGCTAATTATTCATTCAAGGAAGCGCTATCTACAAATGTCTAATATGTTATATAAAAAACCTAAAACCACCAGAACCTAAAGAAGCAGGATATTGTGGTAAACCCTAGGGGACAAAAAGGGGTTTTGCCAGCTATGGTATAGATTGAAAATATTACTTTAACTAGTTTCAGTTTCCAACAATCTTGAAAAGAGATTCTTACGTACATGTTACGGACCACAGCATGACTTACCCCCAGTTGCATTACAAGAACTGACATATCAATTACCACAACTTGTCACTTCAATCATGATATGCCTAGGCCAGATAGGCCTTTTTTGTGTGTAGCTCACACTTTTCCACCATGACTGTCCATGCTGTAAGAGTCATCAATAGCAACAATTATCTAGTTGTAATGGCATGACACTCCTGAAATGACAACAGAATTATCATGCTATATGTTACTGATGACATTTCTATTGACATGTATGCTCAGGTGCGAGTAGTGATTCAAATCTCAAATGAATTCTGTTACTCTCTAACAGAATTCGAAAGCCTCAGGATCCTTCCAGCATCCTCTAGACCACTCTAGAATATATTTCTGTTAGCCACAGCTGTAATCTGGTAGAGCAAAGTCGGTTGTATGTGTCTATATATAGACTGTAATTTTCCCTCAGTTTTATGAATGAATATATATAATATCAATGGCTTAAAGGTACTGTTCACGGTACCATGCCAGATAATGAACAGTAACTCTGTTCATTAAAAGTTCTCCAATCTTCTTTGGTTTTGTCATGGTATCAGAGCTGTGATCCATTTTTTTTTTAACTTGCATCTCTATCTTCTCCGGCGGCAATGGTAACCCCTGAGTCAAACAACGATCTCAGATTCAGCAATGTCACCAAAGTCCCAGATGAATCCGGGATACCCTCAACTCTCAAGTTTCTTATTGGCCGAATACATTCGTTGGTTCCGAATCATCTCACTGCGGAAAATTACCTCATTTGGAGGTCTCAAATTGTTCGCATATTCAGCGCCAGCGGGTTCTACGGTTTTCTCGATGGGTCCATCAATGCATCATCCTTCATAAACTCTCATGGTGCTCCAGATTCTACAAATTGGCTTGTTGTAGATCAGTTCCTTGCTTCAGCACTTAACTCTACTATTTCTGCTAGTATTCTCTCTTATGTTGTAAATCTGGAAAACTGCTCTCAGATCTGGATGACTCTTGAGAATAGGTTGAATTCCTCAACCAGATCCAGAGTTATGCAGTTAAAAAATGAACTGCACACTATTAAAAAGGCTGAACAATCCATGACACAATATCTAAATAGTGTTAGATTGAAAGTCGATGCATTACAAGTTGCTGGTTCTCAGGTAGAAAATGAAGATATCATACTATATATTTTGAATGGTCTTCCATCTGAGTTTGATTCATTCTCCACAGCTATTCGAACTCGATCCTCTTCACTTCCTTTGGATGAATTGTATGCGTTATTATGTAGTGAAGATCTCATACTGACCACCAGAAATTCTGCTCCAATTTCAGTTCCAGATTCTACACTTGCTCTATTTTCAACTCGCGGTAGAGGAAGAGGCAGATTTTCTTCCCCGCATCGTGGCAGAGGCCGTTTTAGAGGGTCGTCTTCAGTTTCACCTGGAAGATCTGGTCACTATACCTATATGATAGAATGCCAAATCTGTCATAAACATGGACATTCTGCAGTTACATGCTGGTACCGTCATTCTGCTCCACCTAACACAGTTCAGCGACAATCTGCATCACCTCAAGCATTTTTTACTCCAACTTCGGCAGCATCAACTTCTGGGAATAATTGGATTATTGACAGTGGAGCAACATCCCACATCACCAATAATCCATTCGTTCTTCATTCTTCAGCACCTTATCAAGGCATGGAGCAAGTGAATCTTGGCGACAGTTCTTCTATCCCAATTGCTCACACTGGATCTGGTAACATCTCTTCTTCTACACATTCCTTACATCTTTTTAACATTCTCCACGTTCCCAAAATGTCACATAATCTGCTTTCCGTTTACAAATTGGCCTCTGAAAATAACTGCATTCTTTCGTTTGATTCAAATGGCTGCACAATTAAGAGCAAGGCAACCAATCAAACATTACTTCAGGGCAATTGTACTAATGGGCTGTATACAATCCCCTTCACTTTCACTCCTCCGTCTTCATCACTTCCGATACCTACAGCTCTCTCTGCAACAATCTCTCCTTCACAGCTCTGGCATCTACGGCTGGGACATCCGTCTTCCTCTACGCTCTCACATCTCAGTAACACTCTGTCTCTATCTCCAGCAAACAATCATCAGGAGCTTTGTCAGTCCTGTAGCCTTGCAAAATGACATCGAATTCATCTTCCACCATCTGAAGCGAAGTCTGTTTCTCCCCTTCAACTTGTCCATGCTGACGTTTGGGGTCCATCTCCAATCTCATCCAAACAAGGCTTCAGATATTATGTGGTGTTTGTTGATGATTTCAGTAGATATAGTTGGGTGTTTCCCCTTAAACAAAAATCTGATGTATTTCCTGTCTTCTCTAGTTTCAAAACCTATGTAGAAAAACAGTTCTCATCTTCCATCAAAGCCTTTCGATCAGATGGGGGAGGAGAGTTCGTCAACAAAAGTTTCAGCATTTTTTCTCCTTGTCTGGCATTCAGCATCAATTATCCACCCCATCTACCCCTGAGCAGAATGGGGTGGCTGAACGACGACATAGACACCTTCTTGAAACCATACGCAGTATTTTGTTTCACTCCTCTTTGCCTTCTGACTTCTGGGTCGAAGCTCTTTTTACTGCAAATCATCTTATTAACTGTCTTCCTAAGGCAGTCCTACAACACTTCTCTTCCTTTAAGTGTCTGTACAACAAAGCTCCTGATTACAAATTTCTTAAAGTGTTTGGCTGCAGATGCTTTCCGTGGCTCAGGCCTTATTCAGTTAACAAATTTTCTCCCAGGTCCATTTCATGTATTTTCCTTGGCTATTCCTCAAACCACAAGGGTTATCGTTGTTATGATCCAGTCCATAACAAGATTTACATTTCTCGCCATGTCACATTTGATGAGAATTGTTTTCCATTCTCCTCAGCACAGAAACTCCATTCATCTTCTCCACCAATCCTTTCCACTCCTTCGTTTCCCCCTACAGCATTTGTTCCCACTTCATGTCCTGTTCCACCGGCTACTCCACCTTCACCTACATCTTCTGCAGGATCGTCATCTTCATTACACACTGCCAGCATTCCTATACCACCTATTTCTTCCACTTTTTCCTCACCTCCACAGAACACTCAGCCTCTACTTTCAGTTCCTGTGACAGCAAGTCCACATCCCTCATTACCTCATCAGTCTTCACAACATTTGCCCACCCACTCGATGATTACCAGATCTAAGACAGGATCCTTAAAGCCTAAACATATCCTGTCTCTACTTAGTTCTTCAACAAGAAATTTCAACCAGTCAGGAAGAAGAACCGAGTTGTTTCACAAAAGCTGTCAATGATCCAAGATGGAGGGCTGCTATGTCAGCAGAGTTTAATGCCCTATTAGATCAAAGGACATGGGAGCTGGTACCTAGAAGCACTGCCACTAATATACTCGGCTGCAAGTGGACATATCGAATTAAACGAAAATCTGATGGTTCCATTGCTAGATTCAAAGCTCGCTTGGTAGCCCAAGGGTTTAAACAAGAGTATGGTATCAATTATCATGAGACATTTAGTCCCGTAGCAAAATTCCAAACCATCCGTGTGTTTATCTCAATTGCTCTCTCATTTCATTGGGAAATCAAACAACTAGATGTCTCGAATGCGTTCCTTCATGGTGTTTTGGAGGAATCCGTTTACATGGATCAGCCTAAAGGATTTCAGAATCCGAATTTCCCGGAGCATGTTTGTCATTTAAAGAAGGCGATCTATGGGCTCAAACAAGCGCCTCGTCAATGGTTTTGCACTTTTTCAGAAGCCTTACTTCAATTTGGTTTTACTGTCAGTTCTGCCGATTCCTCCTTATTTCTCTATCACTGCAAAGGAGTTAATCTCTATTTACTCATCTATGTAGATGATATTCTCATCATGGGCAACAACAACGCAGAACTACATAAACTTCTGTTATGTCTTCAAGACAAATTCAGGATTAAAGACCTCGGCAGGCTATCTCATTTTCTAGGAATTCATGCTACTTATTCCTCTGATGGCCTCATTCTTAGTCAACATCAATATGCCTTGAATATTTTGCACAAAACTGGGATGATGGACAGTAAATCTGTTACCTCACCGTTGTCTATTTCAAAAGCTCCCAAGCAGAGCATTTCTTTTTCTGATCCTGAATTCTTTCGGCGAGTTACAGGTTCACTCCAGTATCTAACGATTACTCGTCCGGATATCGCTTTTGCTGTGAATTACTTAAGTCAATTCATGCACTCTCCGCTGCTACATCATTTTGAGCAATTAAAGCGGGTGCTCCGCTATATCAGAGGAACAATTCATCATTCACTGCATTTTACACCTGGATCTCTCATACTTCATGCCTTTAGTGATTCGGACTGGGCGGGAGATATCAATGATAGAAGGTCTACCACTGGTTTTTGTGTGTTTCTGGGTAATAATTTGATTTCATGGCTTTCCAAGAAGCAACCGACTGTCGCTAAATCTTCAACCGAAGCAGAATATCGGGCGCTTGCCATTACTTCAGCTGAACTCATTTGGTTACGACGGCTTCTTTCCGATTTTTCAATCTCCTCTACATCTCCTACCCTATTGCATTGTGACAACATTTCAGCACTTCAGTTGGCTTCGAACCCGGTGTTTCATGCAAGGACGAAACACATCGAGGTCGATTACCATTTCATTAGGGAAAGAGTGCAGAGCAAGGAAATTGCCTTAGCCCATGTTTTAACCTTAGATCAGCCAGCTGATCTCTTCACCAAGGCTCTATCTACTCAACGTCATAAGGATTTTTGTGCCAAACTGAAGGTTCTTTCTGCTCCTTCAGCTTGAGGGGGCCTATTGACATGTATGCTCAGGTGCGAGTAGTGATTCAAATCTCAAATGAATTCTGTTACTCTCTAACAGAATTCGGAAGCCTCAGGATACTTCCAGCATCCTCTAGACCACTCTAGAATATATTTCTGTTAGCCACAGCTGTAATCTGGTAGAGCAAAGTCGGTTGTATGTGTCTATATATAGACTGTAATATTCCCTCAGTTTTATGAATGAATATATATATAATAAATGGCTTAAAGGTACTGTTCATGGTACCATGCCAGATAATGAACAGTAACTCTGTTCATTAAAAGTTCTCCAATCTTCTTTGGTTTTGTCAATTTCCACCATTAGTCATGTAAACCCATATTTGTAATGTCAATTTGAGATGATTTCTACTAATTTTTCAATCCTGAGGTTGCCCTCCCTCCCAAAAATGGTATTTATCTCAGCAGATTGTACCTCTAACCTAATCAGTTGACCAATATCTGCACTGTGATTACAAATATTCTTCAGAAGCATCATTCTACTGACAGGATGAGTCATGTTCAAATCCAATAAATACGCTCAATTTTTTAGGTGCTCTCCGCTATCTGATGATCCCTGAACCAGTAATAGCACATGCAATGCCTGTGGTTAGCCAATTTTCAGGGACCCTTGATCTATGCATTGCCATCTTGGCATAATTTCACACGAAAATCTAACCTTCATTGTTTTTCTTTTCCATTTCTAAAGTAGAGCTCTGAAGCCATGAGTAATGCTAGTTCAGATGGTAATCATGCCAACTGGTATTATACAGGTTATGGGTAGGTTTTTCTCAACCTTGGAGACAGAACGACATGATATTGTATCTCACTACAAATTAAGGTGAGCAAAGTTAAAGACTAGAATTGCACTGAGGTCATTGACAGTGTCACCTTCTCTTCAACATGGGTATCAGATTTACTACCACAACTAGGATAAATGAAGTGATATTCCAGTTGATGGCAATCCAGCTTTCACAAAAGAATGAAGCACATTGAATCAACTGCTTTTTTTAATCTAGCCACCGAACCACTACCTCATGTTTGGCTCATTAAGCAACAATCCAGCTTCATAATGAAGATTCAAGTCATAATGCACTTTCAGTGTCTGCTCAGTGAACTCTTGAATTTAAAGGATGGCACTAGAGATATCTGTATATTCGCAATGCTATAATTGTATGAGTATTTTATTTACATGATACCAGAGATTGGCCATGGCCTATAACAATCATATCTACTTGGTACTTGCTTCCATTGATGGGGAATTTCTTGGTAGATTTAAACCACTTAACCTGGTTCCATAAAAATTTGGAAGCTAGTTCTAGGCAATTCTATCTCCGTTTATTCAACGGCACCAGCTCCATACTCCTGTAACTGTTCCAGTTTTCAGCAACCAGGGAGTAAGATGACGTGTCTTCGAACACCATCAGATTTGAATTTGTTTCATTTTATTCTATGATACAAAAGCTACGACTACAGATTAGATGAAAAGAAAAAAATATTGTTTACATCCTTTTATGAAATCTTACAGTTTTTTTTTGCTTTTCTCCTATTGGGAAAGATTTTCCAGTTAGGAGAAGGATAGGGCACATGGCATGCATCTTAGAATTAAATGATCTGAGATGAAAATTTAAGTGTAACGCTGACATTCCTGTTCAGAAAAGAACCATGAATATATCTTGCACCTGAAAAATTTTAAAAACAAAAATCAGTACATGTTTCTGAATAAGACAATAAGTTTTCCAAAATTCAACAGACCAAATCCATGTGAAACATGCTTTACCCACTCAGGCAGATGCTAAATAGATGATAATCAAAAAATTCCTAACACAACGTCTCCATTTAAGTGAGAAATTAATGTCCATTAAGTGTTAAAGGCAAGCAGAATTACCTGATTGTAGAACTTTTCAGGGTTTTCTTCCCGCAGATTATGAATGTCTAGAGCAACCTTCGCATCACACCCAATCCCTGCCAACGTAGGAAGGTAAATTTTATTTTTTTTGTTTTTTTTTTGTATGTTCTACATGGACAGGTAAATATTTGCATTACCAAGATAATTGTTCATAAATTTTGGAGGTTGGGAAAGCTTGGATTGCATGCTTTCAATTGTTATCTTCCATCTATCAAGAATGGTGACTGCAGCATGTTCTATATGGTTCAAAGCTGTGTATAAACCTCCCTGCCTCTCAATGGAACCAAGACCACCACCCCAAGATAATACTCTTGCAAGATCATTGCCAGTACCAGCTGGAAGAATTGCAACAGGGGGTGGGCATACAAATTTTTGCTTGTCAATCGCATCTAGAACCCAACGCACCGTGCCATCTCCACCACAAACCAGAACCCTGAAACGAGGTACCTTTCTGAAGAAAGACAGACCCATCTCTGGTCCCTGATCCCTACTCAACTCAAATACCTGAAAGAGAAAAAAGTCAATGACAGAAAGACTTGATTGAATCAGTAAGGCTGCCAGGGTTTCATACTATCAAACTCAAATCTCAGATCTTTATTAGAAAGTGAGGTTCCCACGTATCTGCTAATACAAGCTCATCAGTGAAAAGTTCAAACTCCAATTTCTAGGTTGAGTTGTTTTGAGCATAGATAAGAGGATACCTTAATAAATTCTTTACAAAGCCACTAAAAAGCAAATGAATGACCTTTTTTTACCATAATACATATAGAGAGAAAGACACACAGACTGAGAGTCAGCGAAAATATGTATGGCATACAATGTTTTGATTTGATTTACAGTCAAAAGCATCCTACAAAACTTCCAGTTTATGTATTTAAGATTTAAATCATGATCAATTCTGTGGATTCTATATTTAAATGGTCGATTTTTGGTCTGACTGACCCATAAAGAACTTCATACAATTTAACAAATGTTGCAGATTCTTAATATACATATCCCAACAACATACACATACAGAGAAAAGGGGAAAGGAAAAATGCTGGAGGGGTGTTGAGCTAATATCCTACTGGGAGAATTTGAAACTAGATTTTTTTCAATGTTGCATTATTCAAACTGAGAATCCACTCCTATAACCATGCTCTACAATATTTAAAATTGGGGTGCAAATGGGTCGGGTTGGGTCATGAGTGACCCCGATCGAACCCGATTTTTTGTTCGGGTCCTAATTTTGAACCCAGACCCAACCCAATAGAAGATCGGGTCGGGTTGGGTCGGGTCGGGTCGGGTGTTACAATTTTTGACCCAACAGGTCATTCGAGTCGGGTCCATGTATAACCCAAACCTAACCCAAATCCGATTCGGGTCTAGTTCGAGTCAACCCATCCATGGCTTCAGAATTTGTTTGCACCCTCGCAGGTTATGGCCTGCGGGTCCAAATAATTATGCAGAATCGAATCAGGTCGAGTCAGGTCGGAATGAGTCGTAGGATTAAAAATCCAAAATTATCCAAATTTCAAATGGGTCAGGTTGGGTCGGGTCTGAATTCAGTAGACCCAGACCCGACTCGAAAAATAAAACAGGTCCAATTTTAGGACCCGACCCGACCCCACGGGTCCTCCAAAATGGGTCAGGACGCGTCTAAGCGGGTCGGATCGGATCGGGTCACGGGTCAACCCGACCCATTTGCAACCTTATTTAAAATACCCATAAACTAAGAATGATATATTGTTCAAGTTTCTTATGCATGCACCGAATGATCATAAAATAGATAATTATTTTTGAGTTAGGCTAAAAACAAGATAGTAAGCAAAATACAAAAAAAAATAAGCATCCAAACAGTTGATCATTGCTTAATAAATAAACTCATCCATAAAAAAATTTAACAGATATGTATGCTCCTAAACCAAAAATTACATCAAATATAGTATCTTAACCTAAAAACCTTATCTTTTTTATGACCAATCAATGCCTATGTAGAAAACTTGCAAAGGATGGAATTTTAAATTTCTGATTTTTCTAAGCATTATATATGTTAGAGATCATACCATGGCGTCAATTTTCACTTTAATTTGACATCATTTAATTTGCATTCCAGAATTCAATCTAAATTATACTGGTAAATTCTGGCTAAATTCTACATGCATAAAAACATACAGATACACAGGTAAGAAAATATAAATTAACAAGTAGCTAACAATGTTTTGCAAAGTAATTTTTTTTCATGAATTGAACTTAAATTCGATTATAATTTTTTTTTGCTTGGAAAGTCAACAAGCATGCAATCAAATAGTTAATTTAAACCAAAACACAACATAACACATGAATTATGAGAGAAAAAAAAATTTATATATCTCAAAGAGGCAATTATACACAATTGGTTCTAGAATTCCGTCCAAAAATGCAAGTAGCAGATTTACAGAGCTGGAAATCAACTCACCACTGGAACATATGTATAAGAAAGTAATTTACATCTATAGACTAATGAATGTCCCAATGTTGAAAGAAAATGTCATGACTCTGCAAGTAGATGAAGAAGATTGTTAGGAACACCAACCTGTACAGGATTTAGAAGAATGTTTAAACGGAGCCTTAGTGAATCTCCACGTTGGGCACCGCTTCTCTTGTTGATGAAAACAAGTAATGGCCTAGCATCAGGAGGCAACTCACTCAGTTCATATCTCTGATTGCTTCCTACCCGAGAGTCATCATGTTGAGTGAATGATGTGATTTTCTCTGTAATTGGTCTTACATGCACATTGCCATCACTTTCACCTCTTTGATGCATAGATTCTGTTACATCATCATAGTGCTCATCATTTTCATGAGAGCCCTTTAGTGTTTGATGACCATCTCCTCCGCTCTCCATGGATGAGTCTGTAGCACCAGTGCTGTGAGCTGAGTCAATAGGCAATTCAGAGCTTTGCTTATACTTTTTACTACGACTCCTGATACGTTCCCGTACTGTTGATGCCAACTCATTTGCACCATGCGTTATAGAGCTCAGAAGCCCACCAGTTCCAGTTCTGTTCAAGTCCTTTACAAAGAGAGGTGATAAGATAAGCCGTTTAAATGGACCCAAATCACAAATGTCGCCCGTTTCTTTTGCAAAGCTGGCATGGCAATCGACATGTACTAGCTGTTGACACCACATACAAGACCAAATTGGAAAGCTACCAAGGAAAGATCCAGTACAAGGTTCTTCACAATAACTACAAAAAGAAATTTCTTCAGGTCGGTCAGCTATTTCTATCCACTGCACAGCCCATTGATGGATGACATGTTCAAGACCAGCCATAGATACACATTTACAATCCTTATGTGCATTTGAAGAGCAATTCAAGTGCGCAGCTGCACCACAAACATCACAGCGGTGAATGCTCTGCCCAGGCGATGGTGATGGAGAAATGGTCTCTAGACATGCACAGCACTTTAGACCTTTTACACGAGAAGCAGACTCTATTTTCCAGACATGGGCAGCAACAAGAGCTTTATGTTTTGATTTCCGATTCCTTCTAGACCTTGCTTTAATAGTTTTCATCAAGCTTAAAGTAAAATTTCGCTTCAGTTGATTGATACTGTAGAAAATCGTTAAAATTCCAACTAAGGCAGCAATAAGGCAAGCAAAAAAGAAGATCCAAGATTCTGCTGCATCAGATGGGATGATGTTCCATTTATGATGCGACATCCTATATTTTTCTCCATGGTCATCCATTCCTCAGAGAACTCAGAGGCAAGACATTCACTGACTGAAATGATATAGAAAGTAAATGTGCTTGAGAAATGCTGAAGAACTTCTGGATCAAAGGACAAAGATCATATTCATAGTAAACCTGGATGAAGATGATACAAGAATTATCATTGTCAAATTCTTTTATGAGTTATAGATATAAGCAAAATACAGAAACCATCTTAATCAAAATTAACAGCTTTGATAAAATTACAGTTCATCAACCATCAATTCCCATTTATCTTCCTATTATTTTTTTTATCCACCATATACACATTAGTTGGTTAAATCCGTAGAATTTAAAGATACGCAATTTTTTTTCTAAAGTATGTATACCAACATGAAAGCTATTCCAAATTTAATAGCTCACATTTAAAAAATCGTTTGATTTTATGAAGCAATATCTCATTTTCATTCCCAGGAAATTAAACATTACTTGGGATAGAAAAAAGAGAATTAAGAAAAGAATCACTAAGCCATTATGCAGGGTATTTCCTTTATATTTCCAACTATGATCAAAATCGACACGATGGATGGAAGCTTTCTACATTCTAAATATATATATGGACTACCAATTCCACTCCTCAAGTTGCATTCCATAATAAGGTAATTATGAGCAAAGTTGTTATGAATTCCAAAAGAGCCATTCTTGGGAGCTTAAAGCTCTTAGATTCGACTTTGACTGGACCAAAAGATATATTACAGTTTGGCAGTTTCAAAATCAAAAAGTTTTTATTACAGTTAGGAAAAAAATCAAAAATAAAGAAAATTAAACAAGTCAAAAAAAGGATAACTTGACAACATTATAGACTACATCAATAGTTTAATATTTGTGGATGTATCATTTCTTTGTATTGCACTAAAACAATTATAAATTCAATTTTAATTGTTTAAAAGACCATGTTCAGAAGGAATATATTGTTCTAGTTTAGCGGCAATCTAGTCTATGATGATACAAATGCCTATGACATTAGATCTATAATAGCCAAACTATATCAAAAATCTTATGTTTATCAAAATCTTACATTCCCCACCTAATCTCTTTAGGTTCTAATGTCATTGCTTCCAAATCTTGTTAAAATATGCAAAACTCAAATTTAATGTAGAGAAAATGCATGTTGGCATCTAGAAAAATGGCAATGATTAGCATAAACAACTGACATAATCAACAAATTTGGCCCCATAAGTTAGTTCTGGCCACAACTTTTGAAAAGTGCAATAGTTTTAGACTGGTCCCAGAGAAAATCAAAATTAAAATGTTTTAGTTTCAATTTCAGAATTTTGAAAAGGCAAAACACCAGACCATGTCTAGGAGGCATAAAGTGGTTTGTACAGGTTCAAGAAAAGTTTGGTTAACATTGTAAGTTAAAATGGTTATATTGTCCCAGAGAATACCAACTGGCTCTCCAAAAATGATTCCAACATGTAGAATGGTGGATCCACGGACACTCAGGACATTCTTTTGCCTTTGTGATACCAAAATTTTAAGACAATGTAGGTGAAAGACAAGTGGACAGGCTGCCAAGAGCCCAGTTGCTAGCAGGCACCGAAAGGTCAAGGTAGCCAAAAATAATACATTCCAAAACCAATAAATATCGCAAACATGCAAAAAAAGGAATGCTTATACTCCAAAAAATGAATGTCAAATAAGATGTATGAAGTTAACGGAAGCACCTTAAAGCATGCACCCATACAGTTCTTAGGCTGCCTCACCTGGGCAGCCCAGTTGGCAGCTTTTAAAACAATGTATTCTGCATGCACGAGTATCCTTCTCACTGTCATTTTTTTCATGTAGGCTTTCCCAATGATTATATTCACTAGGACCCTTGCGGATGAGAGGTTATATAAAAACTCAGTGAAACACAATAAATGTTTCCACAGCACACGCAAAAACAAACAAGCATACCTTCTCCAAGCCTCTCCTACTCTCTCTATTAAAATATTTTCATAACACTGGGTCACCCTTCCAGCATTCAAGCATCGACCTCCACAGCTCTCTTTCTTTAAACAGTGACTTACATACAGCTGTCTTCTTTCTTAGCTAGAAGCCTAGAACTTTTATCCGATTCCACTAACTGAAGATTTAAGCATCTAACAGCCATGAGAATGATATCGCCTCCTATAAAGCATTATAGACATTTTCTACTGGTATATCAAGATATTAACTATAACGCAGATAACTCCCATAATCATAACATTTGCAAAACTTCAGTAATTTGATTCGTTCTGAAAGCAAATTATTAACTAGTAAGTTCGACTACAGCACATATAAAGGAATAAGTATTGGATTTTTTTTTAAAAAAATTAGGGTCGAGGAAAGCAACAAGCCAGTTGGATCCATCACTAAATCCAATCATTCTCACTGATTTCTACCTCAAAAACAGCACAAATCAATAGATTCACTGAAGGAAAAAACAAACGAAAAAAAAAAAGGGTACGGCGAGAAATAGGGGAGAGATCTTACCAAAGCAATAGCGGAAAATCGCGAAAGGCTTTCAGAGGTGATGGATTCGACGGAAATGTCCCCGAAATCGAAATCAAAATCGTTGGAAGTAAAACACCCCAAACTTGTCCCCATCCCCCTCCGCCCTTTCTCTCGCTCATATACTAATTCGATGATTCGATTACCACTCTCGGTGATGAACGCTTTTCAGAAAGTAGCGTTGGTGTACGAAGTAACCCTCAATTAAACCGTAACCAGGACAGTTTACTATAAGATAACTGAATATGGGGGGTCTTTGTTTCTTGAGATCAGGACTGTTGATGAATTGATCGACGGAGAGAATACGCTGTTAGTCATCGTCGTTTGGATGCTCCTGGTCGTCTGATTGATAAACTATTCCGGGGAGTTGTGACGAAGGCTCTAGAAAGATTCTAGCTGGAATAATTTATTAGGGAGGAGACCGTGGTTAGGCTCGAGAATCACCGGATGACCGGTTTCCACGACCGTTGGATTCGGGTTTAACTCTGATCTGGAAAGGGATCGTATCCGGCAACCATATCGAAATCTAGGGAGCGTCGCCGTCGGACGATACGTGTGAGCTAGATAAGAGCTTCCATGAACGAATGGATTCTCTGTCCCGGTGTACTCCGAGCGCGCCACCTTGCCCGAATCCGTTGGAAGAAAGTCTTTGCAACCGGGAAGCATGTTCCCTTGCCAAAATGTGGTTCCAGGAAAGATTCAATCCTACATTGCATGTAGGATACAGCCACCGCCCATCACAAATACCTATGAGCAATTGTAATTGACGATATGTACGGCCTTATGATGCATGCCGTGTAAGATATAAATTTTCTTATTATGAAGTGTCATGGGCTTGCGGCGGTTATATTGAACTCATATCATCCGACAATCTAAGCTTTGGTTAGTTGTTATGCACCAATTGATTTCAAAAAGTTAAGTCAAAAAAGTAATGCATATTTAAATATATAAGTTGCACCAATCTCTATGCTACGTGGTATGGATTTTTTTTTCCCATTTTCCATTGTTTCTTTGTTTCCGTGATCCATCTCTCGATCTTGTCGCACTCCTTAGATTTTTTAGGTCTGACCAAATAAAACATCGGTTAAATTCAATATATAGCAGCCTTATTTGGGTCAGCATACTTATGCGGAGCCACCTGGTCTCCCTTTATGGCACTCTTAGGCCAGATGGCATGGTGCATCGAGATGAACACCGTGCAACCTAGACATGACCACGTGGAGATGTTTGAGTTGTTCGGATTTGTGGCAGATCTTCTCTCTCACCCCATAAGCGATTGCTGGAGTGAAAAGGCAGCATTATCTCAAGTTTGGATGAGAGTTAAAATTCAATGCATGCCATAGTGTAAAAATCATATTTCATGCATCCAAAGAAGGTTTTGAAAGTGATGATTGAACTCAAATCTAAATGTCTGATGCACATTACATCCATTCATCATGTACAATGCTCTCTTTCTACTGAAAATATAAAATTTATTGTGCAGTGCAACTAAACTGCGCTCCATTTAAGCCCACACTTGATTCAAGTTTTAGAATTGGGTCATCAAGGATCTACGGCGGTAGATTTTCTACAATCCAAATTGTAGAAAATTACTGTAGAAATATGTGTCAGGCTTCATATATTTAAATTACATGATATTGATAGTGATTTTTCAATTCAATTCATTAAGCTAGTCTAATTCAATCCCAACCATAAAATTTCTAGATTTTTCGCATAATAAAGGTCCGCATTATGGTCAGATAAACAAAATTGTATGACAAGAATAGCTCCCAACATGCTGGTTAGTATTTTTGTTTATGTTTTTTCCAAAAAAAAAAAACAATGCATTAAGCCAAATATATCTCATTTTGATCCTAGTAAAAATTCTTGATGAGTTTGAAGAACCATGAATTTTTTTCATTTAAACGAATGGTCAGCACTTAACTCATAGATCATATGTAAAATTTACCATTGAACTTGGGATACGAGGGGTTGTTATATTATGTGTATCAGAAATCTTGGTGTTTGGAGGAGTAAGGTGTAAGCATCGACAATGTCGCCCTCTAAGTATGATCAATTCACATTATTCTTTTTCCTTTCTTGGCGTACCAATTCATGTTGTTTTTCATTATCATGAACATGGGTTTGTGCTTCTACCCCAAGAAAACAATGTAGATTTGTGCATTAGAAACCCAAGTAATTTCTCTATGATTAAAGATAAACCAACTGACTGAGGGTTTGTAATTCAATTATAAGTCCCATTTGATAACTCACACCACCCAGATCAAATGACAATGAATAAATCTCGTGTCAACTTGCAGCGATTTCGCACATACTCTATCTATAGTAACCTTAGTATTCCAAATATACTTGCGATAATGCATGCCTCCACAATGCAATATCCAGACGATTATGTATCTCATAAAAGGAAGCTCCTTGAAATTTCATAGAGACACAAAGCAGATTAATGAAATTGGCTGGTTAGAATAGCAGCTTTTGCTCTGTCACAGTAATTGCCCCAAACAAAAAGAGCCTTTAGATTTGTTTCTTAGACATATCTTGAGAGAAGGGAGTTAAAAATTAGGATTGCGGTTTGATACAATCACAATGATTTGTTGGATAGAGATAAAGAGGGATGAGGCAAATCCAACACGCTCCATGTATCATGATTAATTTCTGCGTAAATTGCTTCGATCTTTCGAAGCCCTGACATGGAATTTGAGACAGGTTGTGCAGCATTCATGGGCTAAGGAAAACTAGTTACTTTGGCCAGTCAAATGGATCGATCCAGGATCCCATCAAATGCATCCAATTTGATCTTTCCTATTTAATAAAATCCAAGTTTCCTTCTGTTTCTCACTCGCATTCATGAAATCCCCAGAACCACAAACGGCTCATTTCCGAGACCCTTTTGGCCCCTCAAGTTGGCACAGCCTCACAGAAATTGCAATTATGCGAGATCCGTATCTGAAGTTAATCCCTTCCAGATAATCACCACCGCAATAAAATCGCACGCGATCTACCAGAAATCACAAGGTCGTTCGAACCGTTCTCAGATATCCCTGGCTTCATCCAACGGCTAAGATTATTTTGAAATACAGGCGTCCCCTCGAGAAAACTAGCCGTTACGAGGAGCCACCAAGCCCAACGTTCGAATTTCTCCCCCTTCAAACCCTAGCATCCGCTCTTCCTTCTTATAAATTACAAAATATTTAGACCCATTTTAGATCATAATTAGTCTAAAAATCCTTCTTCCTAGATTCGTTTCTTCCATCTCTAACGTCTCTGAGATCAAATTTTGGGTTTGGAGACGCTAGAATGACGACTCCGGTGAAGAAACCTCATGGCCGGCGACCTCAGACCTCGGAAGATTGGAAGTTCCCTGAGAATTCTGATCCCACTCCTTCTCGGAAGCCCGTGACAATGACCCCAACCTCAGAAGCTTGGATGTTTTCGGAGAATTGTGATCCCAATCTTCTTGTTTCCACTCCTCGGAGAGTCATGAAGTCGCCCGCAATGAAGCTGGTGAATTCGAAGAAGAAGCCGACCCCCAAAACCCCCGGCCGGACCCTGTCATCCGCTTCCCCGGCCCAAGATAGGAAACCTGTCAATGCCAAGAAGAACTCCATTAAGAGGGGAAAGGATTTGGAGTCCAAGAAGGGTTGTCGAGTACTCTGTGAGTCTCCCTGTGCGCCTGAAAAAATGTTCATCACAAAAGATCAGATGATCGGAGCTTGTGTGGTCGTAGAGGCATCCCCAGTTGAAGCTGATGGATCAAAAGAATGCATAGAGAAGAAGAATTGGGTCACTGAGAGCAAGGAACCATTGGAGGGAAGCGGGCGTTCGGTGGTGGAAGTTTCAGGTGGTCAGGATTCGAGAGGGAGTTCAAAGATGAGGAAGATGAGGAGTAAGATTCTTCAAGAAGCCACGAGCAGCATGCCAGAGCCGGGGGCTGGGCGGGTGATGTATCTGGTGAAGGCGTTTGAGAGGCTTCTCTCCCTCTCAAAGGATGCACAAGGCAGAGAAAAAGTAGAGAACAAGAAGAAGGTGATGAATTGGGCCTTGCCAGGTTTGCAGCAACCTCCAAAGGCCAAGGAAACTGAGGTTTCCTCTTCCCCTGGGTCCTCGTCATCCAATTTCATCACTGGAAAGTGCTTCGAAAGAGATTCCGGCGATTACTCTTCAGTGGACAGCAGCAACGATGATAGTAGGTTAGTAATACGCTCAACAATCTTCTAATACATTGAAATATCTCCATCTCTCTGACATTTTTGTTAGTTATTGTTGTGTTCAAGAAAGTTGCTGTCTCTTTCTTTGTCTAGATTGAGCTGGGGGAGCAGTACATCAGATGGTGGACGAAGGAGTGGACGAAATGTATGACTGATTCTTTTTCGCTTATGTGTTCATTCTTTTTCCTCTTTAATATCTTGGCTGATAGTGATTAGTGAAGCTTGCTTTAGTTTTCTTTTGATGAAATTCGCTCGCTTGGGCTCCCCCAAGCGACTTATTTCTGCATTGTAGAGCACTGGCTCTTCAGGAAGGAGCTGGAATAAGAAGCTGAAAGTGACAAGCCAGCAGCCATTCAAGTTGAGGACTGAGGTATTGATAAATGCATCATTGATCTCTATTTTTCTGTTTAAGAGGATATAGCCCAATAGGGTTGTAATTGACAGAGGTGCAGAGCCTCCACCGTCAACGAACTGCAATTTTAGATAGCTAATGGCATTTACAAATTACACTGCAAGTTAATTTTACATGAAACTGTGAACGTGCTATATTTCTCAGGTCTACAACTGATTATATATATATATATATATAATAGTGAAATCAAGCGGTTGATTTATCACAAAGGAGGACCTATTGATTTTAATTCGGAACTTGGCTATAAATGTGCATAAACTGTGCATATCAGGCAGAAATTCCAAAAGATAGGCATGATATAATTAGACATGACCAGGTACAATGCAATCACCTTGCAGCATTAAACTAAGCAAGCTTCATTCAGAGTCCATCAGGGAGAATGCTGGAAGGAATTTGGAAAGGATTTCCATGTGGCTGATGGAAATTCTTACCGAGGTTTAAATTGTGCTGATATCATTCTAACAATGTACATGTGCAGTGTAAATAATTAGTGTTGGTAATTGATTGAAACCATGTTGGTTTGGTATGGCACAACTCCTCGTAGACGATGACATAGATCTTTTCATGACACAAGGAAGCTCTGCAGTAGATATGAAGATTCGGCGGTCTCTAGGAGTCATCTAGCACTTAGATTAACAAGATAAGCTATAAAAGTAGCCAACGGTCCACAGTTTGTTATGCTATAGTTAGAGCTTGAGAAAAGGATATATCAAGGAGAAAAGAAATTGAAGGAAGCGATTTAGGCAAACAGAACTGAACAGAAGCTTTTACTTTGAGGCATTTTCTGAATGGTATTCTTTATGAAGTAGTCTTCTCTTGGGCGATTTCTTCTGATACTCTCTCGAATTAAATTTCTTGGTAAATGATTGAAATGAATGAAAGATGATTTATTATATCTCATTGGTTACATCAAAGAAAGAGATTGGTTTCTAGATACATTACCTGCTTCAAGAATTTATCAACACTCAGACCAAGGGTGCAGGGCAGTTTGGAGTGAACCATTGTGTGTATTTGTGTATTGTAGGGGGTGGGGGGAGGGAGGCAGCGGCAGGTCTATGCCATGGCATTTAGATACATTCGCACAATTTACCACCTTGCACTTAATTGCTCCAATGTTATCATAACCCACCTTGGTATACTTGTCATACATTCATCTCATATGCCTATATTGTATTTCTTGCAAAGCATTCTTATAAATGCAACATTTTGGCTGACCAAAAATATGTTATTAGCTCCATGTTAGAACCACTCTATCAGTAAGTGGGATGCAGAGATGATGTATTACTACTGCTGTCTACTTTATCAAAATAGTTGTTTGGTATAGTATGTCATTTTGTTTTGTTGAAGACAGATGACCTTATTTTTTATTTGGCTAATATCATTTACGAGCTTCTTGTTCTCTTGTTATAGGGTTATTTTTTCATCAAATTCTTACTACAATTTTGATAAATATGAATATCAACTATAATTTTTTTACTGTTTAATGTCTTAGCTGTTGTTCAATAAATTTGACCGTATTTTACCTTTTTGTTTCATAGCAAAGAGGAAGGCTCAAAGAAGAGCATTTCCTAAAGAAACTGAAGGAAATCCTTTTGGAGGAGGAGAAACAACGCATACCAATTGCTCAAGGACTCCCATGGACCACAGATGAACCAGAGGTTGACTCCTTACATATTTTGAGCTAATTGACTGCATACCCTATAACCCAAAATTGTTTTGTTTTTTCATGTATATTCTTCTCACGAGTACCTTATTGTTGCTTTACTTATCATCCTCTTCTTTCTTGTCTCAGAAGCCACAATCTCATTTGCATCAGATGATTTCCTTTGTCATATGATTATAATAATAGATTTCTCACATTCAATCAAATATAAGTTTGAAAAGCTTTATAATGGCTTGGGCTTGTGCACCACTGGAATGGATTGTAAGATTTCATTTTTTATGCAATCATATTAGGAAGTCAAGCATTTTTATGCACGAGGGTGAGTTAGTTGTGGTTAAGCTTAACTACTGAGGTAGTCTACAGTGGGTTGCAACCCTCTCATTGCTAATATAGATGCTACCCTCCTAGAAGATTCACGCTTTATTGTAACCAGTTAATTAGACAATACTGCACCACAATTTTATAAACAATCACTAAGTATTTTTTAAGTTCTGAAATTGTGAACTCCATCATCTTATTCTTTTGGTTGCTGAGCATTATTTGAGCATTAACAGTTTTCCATTGTAACCAGTTAATTAGACAATACTGCACCATAAGATTATAAACAATCGCTAAGTTTTTTTGAAGTTCTGAAATTGTGAACTCCATCATCTTATTCTTTTGGTTGCTGAGCATTATTTGAGCATTAACAGTTTTCCTTTTGAAAGCAAGTTGAGTTTTCCAACAATTTTTGTATGACATCATTAGGTAACACCGAGCATCAATAGGCCAGCTTAAAAGAAATTCTTAACCCAAATATTTTGAATCTTTTATGCCTAAATCTGAAATTTGATGACATTCATGGCCTTTTCGCTGTCAAGTCACAAGAATGGTGCTCCTTGCACAATGATAACATTTTTAGCTTCAGGCATCATTACATCTTCTCTCTTTTTGCAAGATGACGTCTTAGTTCATCAGACCTTATAACCTGTGTATGGCGGTTCTGCTGGGCAGAGTGACACTAGGGGAATGAATACAATTATAACATCCTTCTTCTATAGCACAAAGTCTTTCTCTGTTTTATGTCATAGTTAGGCAAAACTAAGGGAAGAATGTAAGAGGTCATATTTACAAAATACAGGTTGCCCAACAAGAAGAGGAAGTTGAAAGTAAGAGGAAGAATGGAGCCTGAGTATGTAGGAAACAAATGCAAGAATGTAACCTAAGAGGAAAAATAGAACCTATAGAAATTTGTTTCTTCTCAAATGTAACCTATAGAACCTTAGTCCATTATATGCATATATATAATAACTAAAATTTGGCCTATCTTTGATTACAAAACTTAGAATAAGCAGCACATCAAGTGACTCCATTGACACAAAAGAAGATGACACAAAAGAGGCTTGGCATTTGGCAAGGATGAAACCAAAGAAATATTTTCTTCCACAATATTCATTGGTTTATCATGAAGCAAAACCAAATTCAAGTCTTTAAACACAAATTAATATGTCAATAAAAGGTGATCTAAGTATTTTTTAACAAAGAGATGATCTAATCATTTTTTTAAACTAATAAAAGTTGATATACTATGTTGTTGTGGCATGACAGGGTCGGTGTGCTTATGAATGCTATGTGATGATATACTATGTTGACATAAGTAAAATATTTTCATAGTTAGACACGAGTAGATGGTTTTTGTGTAAACCATGTAATTAGAGCAACCAAAATGGAAAGCCACTGCAACTTATGTATCAGAACCTGTGTTTCTCTTCTCATTCATGTGACTGTGGAAGCTGCAGAGATATCAGAAGTAAACCAGTCAATGAGACTAATTGTGACATTTTTTCTATTTTTTATTTTATTGAGAAAGACGACAGACGTGTGATCATTCAATACGTAATTCCACAGAACTCTTTTACTTAGCTTTATTTTTTTCATGCAGAAGGACGCTTAAGATGTTCATGTGAAATTTCTTGAAACTTCCAGTAAACATTCCTTGATTTGTTCATCTGCATCTGATCAAAAAATTTGTTCTTTTCACCATCAAATAGTAAATCAGAATAACTTTGCTTTCTTTATATTCGATTGTAACATCTACTTGTTCTTTTCATTTCTTCAATCACGAGCCCTCTGTATATACTGATAAATTTTTAGTACCGTACGTGATCTTTAGTCTCTGATCATGTTTTCCTAGTGCTTACTGAAGCCTCCCACAAAGGAACCCACCGAGCCAATCGATCTCATTCTTCACAGTGATATGCGTGCAGTAGAGCGTGCTGAGTTCGATCTTCAGGTAATTATAAAGTTTGTCAATGATGCCTTGTGATGCTTTCTTTTCCAAAACTTTTTTTTAATGCTGCTATACCTAAAATCAATTTGCTAGGTTGTCGAGCATCTGAATTTTCTCGAGCAAATTCGAATGGAGAAGGAGAGGCAGCAAAAGGTATAAAATATAATGTCAGAATGTATGAGTATTATTGTTGATAGTAAACAATATCAGACCCTTCAATTCATGTGTCCTATCTGGCTACCAACTGCTAGCACTCTTCTCCCTCACGATAAACCTGGTCTCACAGTTGGAAGAAGAGGAGGAAATACGGAGACTCAGAAAAGAGCTCAAACCGAGAGCTCAGCCCATGCCTTACTTCGATCGGCCTTTCATCCCGAAGAAGTAAGTAGTTTGTGCTGTTAAACCTTACATACAATCTATTTTACTCACTCTGCTTACCTCTTGGATTTGCAAACTCTAGTCCAATTCCCAAAAAAAAAAGGTTTGACTCTAACTTCACTAGACCACCCTGTTTGCGTGGTGAAGGTCAACGAAGCCCAACACAGTCCCTAAGGAGCCGAAGTTCCACACTCGCCCTCTCAGTCTCAGGTCATGGTAAGCCTAAAATTTTTTCCCTTGAAGTCAGAGCATTCGACATAATGATATTGAAATACCTCTTCTTACGGCCAATGGCTGCTTGATAGTAGTTTCACACCATCCTTCTCAGTTTTCATTCATACTACATACAACTTTAGTTCATAATTAGTGAATTTAGTGTATATATATTTCTAACATCAAGTTCTCATTGACGAGTTAGTGCTTCAATCTTAGGGAAACGACTTGAAGAACGAATGTGCCATGCGAACATATTTGTATCAGACTCCCCAGTGATTGTTGGAGAGCTAGTTTCTGATGTTCAAGCTGCGCGCGATCTCGTCGTGGGAACACTGTGCTCCCCAGAGCCATTCTCTGTCATCAATTTCTTGACATTTGGCATCATGTATTTGTTTGAGTTATTGTTTTTGCATACCATTTCTCTCCGATGGCACCCATGATGCTGCTTGTGTTTTCGGGAATGCTTTTGATATTGGGATTCTCTTTCCAATTGCTTTACCATACTTTATATATGAGGAAATTTAGAAAGAGTAGCCATTCTTTCTTGTCCCTGAGAAGATTGGTCTTTCTTTGTTCCTATGCACGACAAATGGAGATGAAGTAGCTTTTTTCGTGTAAAGTGAACTGTGAACAAATTATCCAATAAACAGGGGCAAGACTCCTTAGAAGGAGATGTAGTTGCCTCATATTGCAAAGTCTGGCACGCCAAAGATGGATTGGAGAAGCATAGTATTTTTCACCACTGGCTCAACATGGAAGGTGGCAAAGCAAACTTTGGTTAAGCAAATCCAGGTTCTACACCCATGACTATTTAATACTATCATAGATTCATGACCCGGCACTCTATCTTGGACCAAGTGCACGTCCTGTCCTCAGGTGGAACATACCCAATAATATAATTTACTCTATTTTCTCAATTTGGTGCCTTTTGGAGATTGGGAGATGGCTTATCTGCCAATCTCCAAATTGAGAGCTTCTTTGGTCAATTAGCAGAGGTATACGCTGGAGTATGGAGAGACCCCCTTTCTATGGCCTGCAATTCAAGGTTTTGCTAGAGTTGTTTCAAAAAAGAACAGTTTCTATAGGGAGGTTATAAAAGAATACCGACGGACGATGATGTGCAATATTTTTGTTTTTGTATTTTCATATAGTATTTTTGTTTTATATATATATATATATATATATATATATTATTTTGCTTGATGTATTTTTTCTTTTCAATCTATATTTTTTGTGGGTATGGAATGGTTAGAGTCATAGCAAAACCCTACAATCTTTTTTTTTTTCTTTTTGGAGAAGTAAATCCCTACAATCAACTATATTTTAGCTTTTGCAACTATTCTTTGTAGGATCTGTACAATATTTTCGGATGCAAGTGTTGGTCATTCAGATGGAGTTGGAATCCTCTAGGGTGCATATTTTGCACTATAGAGAGGACTATGCAAACCCAGATGCCATGCCATCCATCTCGGAGGCAAACAACCATCCAATGTGCTGTGTTTGGTATTTAATGAGACCTTCTCTATCCCCAAGAGTCGCAACAACCATCCATCTTCGAGATGGATGATGTGGCAGGGTTGCACAATGCTTTGCTATGTAAAACACGCATCACGAACACCACTTTGTGCCTATAAGAAGCATGGCAAGTGTGGTGCAATGTTATCAATTAAGAAATTAGTTCTCTCAACTAATTTTGGTCATGGGGCTTCGCTAAGAGTTGTTCCCATCTTCCTCTCATGTCTGATGTCTTCCTTCTTCACCTGTCATAACTTGGATGCCACCACCATAAGAAACCACAACTATCAAACGACATCATGCCTGCAAAAAGTCCATCTCAATCTACCAATTCTCTTAGCCACCCAAGTTGGTATACAGTATCAGACATTAAGTATGAAGGGAAGGCTGTTAAAGCCTCTTTGATAAGAGTCAATCTTCCCCCCAAGGATAATAATTTATCTTTCCAAGCCGCAAGTTTAGCTTCAATGTTTCCTATAATGACACCGAAAAGTTTTTGGGAATCTTCCTATCACTAAAGCAAGCCGAGAGTTTTTTTTTTTGTCGTTGAAGGGCAAAGCAAGAAGTAAGACACTTCCCCCAATTTTATTAGCTACTTGAAGAGTATTTATAGAAGTAGATGTTAGAAGGTCGTTACAAGTGAGCAGTTACATCAGTGAAGAGAAAAGGTATAGGTAGGATAAATGAGAAGTGAGCATTAAGGGGGAAATGGTATTCATGAGTTTCTTGTGACTTTCCAAATTGGAGACTTTTAAGATGGCCACAATTTGATTATCACCGATCGATCCCTTCTTTTACAGTTTAGCATTGCTTCTATCTTAGAAGCTTCAACCTTAATGAATTTAAGAGAGAGATGGAATTTTTATGGAAATTAATCCTTAACCTGAAGCACCTTCAAAAGCTAGAAACGCTGCTTTAATAGCAAGAGAAATTCTCTTATTTCTGGCACAAAAAAGGAGTGGCAAAGTGAAGACTCTTGATCCTGCCAAAAGAAGGATTATCACCAATGCTTTCAATAAGTCCAACAGAACCAACCTATTTCAGCAACTGTGCTAAGACATCAGCGACCAAAGTAAACAAACCTGGAGAGAGAGGAGAAAAACCTCCTAGAGGTTCAAAAGAAAATTACACCTACTATGCTAAAGCTCTAGCAGCAACAATTAAATAGTCACTAGCCATTACTTGCATTAACACTATCTTTGGAAACATATTGTAATAACCTCAAAATATTTTTTTTTATATATAAAAAAAAGGATAGAATAGTCCTTTAAAATTGATATAAGGGGTAAAATTGGAAGGAATCAAAAGATAATGGCATAGTTGTAGATGCGTTGAAGTGGTAAGGGTAAAATGGAAAGGAATGAAAAGTTAATGGCATAATGGTAGATATGTTGAAGTGTTAGGGGTAAAATAGAAATTTAATAATATTAAACAAAGGATGAATAGTGCCTTGATGTGATTTAATTGGAGGGTTTGAGCTGGCTTTTGGAATGAAACCGAGAGACAGAGAGGGGAGTCTCAGGCGTGAAACAGAGAGGAAAGAAAGAAAGAAAAAGAGAAGAAGAAGAAGAAGTGGAAGGGGATTCGAGGAGGAAAGAAATTCCGGTTGCGCTGCCAGCTGATGGGAAAAGTGTAGATCTCCTTCTTTCTCTACGCAAGGACCTCGATTTTCAAAAGAAAAAGGGTAAATATCCATCTCTATCTAGTCTTTTGATGATATTAGGCTATACAAAGGGTGGATGTAGTCTAGAGGGGTCGGATGAGGATTGTAGAGGTGGTTAAAAGAGGAAGAATCGGATTTCAATAAATTTTTTCGGCACTACGGAAAAACTGTGTCGAAGTCCCAACTTCGGCAAATTATTGCGGGGGTCAATCAGCCTCCGATGGTGATGCATGTTACCTTTTTGGAATTCCCTATGAGTGTAGAATGTTAGGTAAAAATTTCATCAAATTTGGAGTCTGGAAAGTAGATCAAACCCGAGATGAAGTAACCGGCTGTCGGTCCGGGTTACTGTTTATCCGGGTGGAAAAATAGGGGATTTCATGCTATAATAGGGTATTAAGCCTAGATTAGGCTAAGGAAAACCTTGTACTCGTGCAAGGGAGTCTCTAATACACATAAATGGTGAGTTAATTAATAGAAAAAGAAAAAGAGAAAGAAAAGAAAAGATTTAGGGAACGGGGGAGTTGAATCAATTAAAGTTCCCTATATTATAATTGGCACGTAGATTATGGCTCTTGATACAAGACTAAATGTATTGTAAATGCATGTCACAGTTGGGCAAGAAGCTAGAGAACAAGAGGAAGAAGTTCTCCACTGCCTGCTGTAGATTTTTGGAGGCGTATCAGGGCTGTGCCGGATTGACAGGTGAGTGGGAGTTTGTACTTTGCACCATAAGCGCATTCCTTATTCATTTTCATAAATGTTGCCAAGTGTGACTTGATTCCACTGAGCTTATTGATTAATTGTTGTAGTAGATTCCTCTATAATCTTGATTCTCCATGCTTGATTATTCTGTACATGCATTTGAGGGAGCATTGAGAGAAATTACGAGGGGTTGATGAGTAATCAAATTGATTCCGAATTGTGAAATGATTTCTTTTGTAAATTGATTTCATTTCCTCTATTTCAAAGATTTGTAGAGCCTTTTTAGTGGTATATTGAGTTGTATTGCACTTCCTTGACTCTCACTCCTAACCCTGATGTTAGTTTATGATTGGGTCATGATCGAGTGAGTGGTAGTCTTGATCATACTCCTTTTTAGTAGAGTATTAGGAGGGTGCATTATGGCATTTATGCATGGCTTGGCAGTATCTACAGGACACCTATAGTCGATGGGGGTTGAACATCGGCCTTTGTGCACATAGTAGCCTTCTGGGTGGGCAGAGCCCAGTCCCTTCCTAGGGAGGACACGGCCTTAGGCGTAGGATCGGCCGGTCCTACGACTTATATTCTGCTTGCCGCCGGGCATAGTAAGACCCCGCGAGGTGCAGTATGGCTTTCCGCGGATGTAGAATTCCCGCGAGGTACCGTTTAGTAGGTAGATGTGAGGTGGATTTCTGTTCTGGATACTGGCCGGCATTTACATGATTAGTGTGGTGTCTTAACCTGCATATGCATGTGACAGTAGGGAGTTGTTGCTGGTTCGCCTGGGGCGTAAAATCCACCTTCCGACAGCTGTCTAGCATTTACGTTATCGATATGGTGTCTTATCCTGCATATGCATGTGACAGTAGGAAGTTGTTGCTGGTTCGCCTGGGGCGTAAAACCCACCTTCCGACAGCTGTCTAGCATTTACATTATTGATATGGTGTCTTATCCTGCATATGCATGTGACAGTAGGGAGTTGTTGCTGGTTCGCCTGGGGCGTAAAACCTACCTCCCGACAGCTGTCTAGTGATGATTTCAGCATATTGACACCTGATTTGTATGTTCCAGCATTATGATCTGTTGAGCATATTCATTAGTAGCATATATGTTTACTTGATTATTCCATATATGCTTCAGATGAGTTCATATTGATTGTGGTGATATTGATGATTTACTCCATATTCTCTATGTTGAGATCATGTTCATCTTATTATTGCTCTTGAGATTTCACCTCGAGCCATGATTATATCTTGTCTCATGTGCATAGTACTCTCTACTCCACTCACTGAGTATTCATATACTCACTCCCCAGTTTGATATTTTTGATTGCAGGGCAGGTATTGTATAGAGAGGAGCAGGAATATTAGTGGTTGCCTGCTAGCTGTGCCGCTCCATAGTATAGTATAATGTAGATAGAGGTTTATCCCCTTTTGTGTATTATAAACCTTCTGTTGTATTTAGTGTATAGTTATAGTCATAGATCCTGTTGTGGATATGGGTTTGACCATGGATGGAATGGAAACCAGATTTTTATACAGTTGAGTTATATGCCTGTGATGATGTATTGATATATATTGTCCAGGTTCGTTATGTGACAGGTTATGTGATTGCTGCTCTGACAGGTAGCGTTGTTGTATATAATGAGATAATCCTGACAGGTCACCATAAAAAAAGTGATCATTTTGTGCATGCATCACGCCAAAATTTTTTTAGAATTTATTGATGATTGATAGGTAGTAGGGTTTTACGTGGTGGCTGGTGGCCTTATGCCTACCCGCACCCTAGGACCGTCGTGGCGGCCCGCCGGAAACGGGGCGGGGGTCGTGACACATATGATATGCTAGAGATAGATGATGTAGTCGTCATATATTTTACTTTGCAGATTACCGTTTCAATATGTAAGACCTGAGATAATCCACATTATGGTACCTCAATGTATCAGATACAAGACACCATATGTCTCACCATCAGATTATACCACAAGGCCATCAGATCTCAAGAGCCGCCCTACATGTCCAGCGAGGGAAAGATATTAATAAGCACAATAATTTACATCCTGTGATTGAAGTATCTACTACTGACTTGTTACTATTAAATTGGATTTGTTGAGAATCTATATCTAACATTTGTACATCTGAGTACTACAAACTTGCAACAAGACTCGGTGAGTCAAATTTCACAAATTAGTATCAGAAACTTCCTTGATGGATTATTGTACCTGCATTCTGCTAGACATCAAAATTTCAGTGCAATGCAGCAACTTATCATAATGGAACACTTCCTAGAATATCTCTTTCCAATCTACCACAAACAGGCAGGTTTTGTAGTTTGTCGGGGGCACATCTTGGATTTTTTTTTTTTTTTCAGAAAAGGAAAACTCTAAACTTCCAAAATCACAATTCCTCCATAACTCTCTGCTCAAAATAATGCCTCCACAGGCCCATGGATGCATTTTCTTCTCGTAATTCCACAATGGTACAGATTGCATATGGAAGACAATTTTTAATATCTTGTGCTGCTTGAGGAAAGAGTAAATATCGTTTGCTCCATAAAAGTAGAGAACCTCTCTAGAGTCTCCTGAAGCTTGGAGAGTCCATCCACGGCAGCCAATTTCTAAACCATGTACTGGTCATCCCCAGCTTTGATGCATTCCACTGTTTTTCATTACAACAAATTGGTACATTTAGATAAAGATGAAATATTAATCATTTACATGAAAAGAGCAGCAAAGGCATTGCAGATCATAAAATATAAGAGCTGACAAAATGCTATTCCATGAATAACTTTTTATTTAATCCTTCAAAGAAACATGAGCTAGGACAATTTAAGCTTTCCGGAAAGTCATAGATTCATAGTTTCCCAGTTCCCATTCTTCTAATCCCATAAACAATTCTTCTTTAGGAAGTTGAATTCCTATATAGCTTTAACGAGATGCCATTCCTGCTTTTCATTTCCCAGAACCTGATCACAGGCAAAGAAACAAGATCATATATGCAAGCTTCAGGATTAAGCATCAAAATGGCACAATAAGCGATAGTTCTGCATCACTCTGGACTTGTAGATAGCAACATAAATGACCATTATTCTTCTAAGGTTCTGCACCATTGGGCGAGAGATATATACATAGATAAGTGGATCGCATGAAATCAAGTATTCATTATATCTGAAACAAAGGTGCATATTGCAAGTAAATCCAACAGGAATTGTGGTAAATGCTGCGAAGTTAAGATGCTCTGCTTAGAAGCTTAGTTCATTGGCTAAGTTAATTTTCTTAAAATTAAAGATCCAATTGCTAAGTTCATTGGCTAAAAAGAAGCTTAGAGTCCCTGTTCTTCTAGATCATTTAGATGCTCTGCTTAACAATTCTTTCAAATTTTTCCTCGGAAAAATAATTCTAGCAAAAATTTTCCATTATTAGAATCAATCAAAAATAAACTTTAAAACATGTATCAAGGAAATAAGGGGCTCAGCTGGCTGCTATTGCAATGTAAAGATCTCATAAGCTGCTGCTAGGATTGATGTATATATCCTATCTTGAAAGGAAAGAAAGAAAAGAGCGATAAATTGCAGATAGGTTAAGCAAAGCTGTATACCTGGAAAGAACAGAAATCATGGTTGAAAGGAAGTGCGGAGGAGGCACAGATTAGAGAAACTGTAGGGGGACTTGTTATAGAAGGCATGTACCGATTCATCCTCTGAGTATACACGCACCTGCTGGATTCCTTGGATTATTTGCCACTCTAGGCTGGCCCTTTGGCAAATATTTCTTATCAGTTCCCTGCTGCACCGGATCTCCAGCTTCTCCAGATGAGCTGTATGTACTCCTTTCAGCAAGTATGATGGGAGCGATTTCATTTTATAATCGAGCAGTTTCATCCTTTTCAAGGATTGAAGATTCTCCACCACTTGCAATTTCGGGCAGTACACAACATCGAGGGTTGTGAGCGCAGGAAGGTCTGAAACTTTCTCCAGTTTGGGAGTGTTCCGTATATACAATTCTTTGTCGTTAGGCTATCTGTCACGCCCCCAGCCCGAGATCGCGAGCCGGGGGTCGTGCCAACCGCCGCACACCCGTAGGAAACTCTCCCCACGAGCATATAAGGCATCTAAACCAAACACCTCGATTATGTAATTCTAAAATAATTTAGCTGAATAAATGCAATCTTATTCCATTGACTAACTCAAGTCATAAGGTCTCACAAGTCTAAATACGCAGCGGAATAATCATTTATCAATATGCAGAAACCTAGTTCTTAAAATAACAAAAGTCCACCAATCATAATAAATGTCCATAATAACAAATCAACTTAAATAACCCTAATCTAAGATAACTTGTGCCACAATCCTTCTAGTCGCTCTCCCAATTTGAATCTCCAATAGACTAGTTCTCGAAATCTGTAAAACAACAAGAGATGGTATAATGAGCTAGACAGCCCAGTAAGTAATGAACACTCTAGCTAGATAAATCAAGCAATAATATGTGGAAAATAAATAAATATGCAGTTCCAAAGTATAAGTCAAATATTTCTTGAATTCATAAGATTCTTTTCGCGGTTTCAAGATTCTTTCACATATTCAATTCATCTTGTCGATCCTGGACTATGACCACATGTTCCCTGTGGCAGGGTCATCAACACCGACTAATCTTCTTGCGGTGAGTCCTTCAGGACAGTTAATTGCCAACGTATCTGCCCCCATTGGCGGGGTCCTCAACATGGCCAGGTCGATAGTTCAATTAGTTCTCTATTTCATATTTCAATTATAAAAATATACAGTGTCAAAACCAAATATCGTTCATATCTTAATTTCTTTCAATTTATCGGATTCAACTCAACAGCCAAGGACTATGACCACATGTTCCCTGTGGCAGGGTCATATCACCGACTATTCTTCTTGCGGTACCAATGTATTAGCCCCCATTGGCAGGGTCCTCAACATAGCTCGACTGCAAGTCTGAATCTATTTCAAGTCATTATCTTTTCTTACATTATGTTCAGTGTTTCAAGCCGAAAAAAATACAATGTCAGAGCAATTAAATACAATTCAAACCAGAAGCAAATACGTTCAATCAGAGTCATACAATATTCTAAAAAAATATACATATAATCCATGCATCAAATTCATAATCACAAATAATTCGATTCGTAAAACAGATATTTACTTTGCCGATAAATCTAGTAAAGAGGTTACATCACTTACCTTGCGAACGCGATCCACGACAAATCCAATTAATTCCACAAATCCCTTCCAGAACCTAATATTCAAAAATCGTATTCATCTTTTAAAATTCATCACAATAAATATATATAAAGACTTAAATTTTTAATATCCTCCCATGGCTGGCCCCGCAGGAGTGCCTAGCACCCCGAGTTTGGGTTCATACCCGTAAACCATTCTCTTTCTTTATTATTATTAAATTATTTTCCTTTTCTTTTCTTTTCTTTTCTTTTCTTTTTCTTTTTCTTTTTCTTATTCTTCTTTTCTCTTTTCTTTTTTTTCCTTTTTTTTCTTTTTCTTCTTTCTTCTTTTCTCTCCCGACTCCTTTCTTCTCCTTCGGCGAAACAGGGGATCCATGACCCCCCCTGCCGCCGCCCGCTCTTCTTTCCTCCCGGTCGAACCCAAGGCGGCCGCGGTGGCCGGCCTTGGCAGCGGCAGTAGGTGGCGGAGCAAATCCGACCACCCCCGGCGACTGGCGGCGGCGAACACGCCGACGGCTAGAGCAAGCCGTTTTGGACCCAAATCCGGCGATCGGCCGGCTCCAACCCACCACACGTCATGGCCAAGCAGTGAAAGAAGAGGAGAGAAAGGCTAAGGATTCTCACCTCTGCCCCGACGTCCGGCGCCTCTCTCCTTCTCCGGCAGCAAAGGAAGAAGAATGCCCCCCGTGCCATGGCTTCTCTCTCTCTCTCTCTCTCTCTCTCTCTCTCTCTCTCTCTCTCTCTCTCTCTCTCTCTCTCTCTCTCTCTCTCTCTCTCTCGGTGGTAACACGAAGAAGAATCCTCCCCCATTTCTTCCTTGGGGTGCGGCGGCTCTCTCCCTCGGTGGACTCAAAGGAGAAGGAGAAGGAGAAGAAGCCCTAAAACAGGGGCTCCTTCTTCTTCGGGATGGATCCCTCCATCCCGTTCCAAGGTCTCACACTATCTGCAGTACCGATCGTCAATTTTGTCAGGGAGGTTGCATGCAGTAGGAGACCCTCGGGAAGAGACATCAAATTAGGGCATTGAAAAAGGCTCAGGTCCTTTAGACATGGCATTGCTTGTGTTCCTCTATCCCAATGCCATTCCTGCCAATGATACATATCAACGAACAACAGCGTCTCCAGCTTGGGGAATGCATACTTGGAAGAATCTACTCCTGCTCTGCCGCCGACCAAAAATTCAGGTCCAACGTCTATGACTGATGCAGCACCCCTGACGTCAAGATGTTCTAGATGAGGGAGCAGCCCACAAGGTGGAAGCCGCTCACAGTAAATGCAATATCCTAACTCCAAGTGCCTGAAATTTGGAAAAAGAATTGATGTTGATGAAGATGTCTCTGCCATCCACTTTGGGAACTCACGACCGAAGTAACACATGATTCTCAGTTCTTCCAGGTAGCGTGGAGGGTGGAGCTCTTCAAACACCTCCTCGATTCTCCTCATCTCCTCCTCAGTGGGTTGAAGGTCTCGCGTGCAACTCAGCCCGAGTGACCTGAGCTTGGATTTGTTTCCAATTTCGGCTACTTTTGCCTCAGAGCTGCTGGATATGCACTCCAACTTATTGACTGAGAGTTCTGTGAGACACGAGAGAGATCTCAATTCTTCCATCGTGCAACATCCCTCTATCCGGTTGCTCTGCAGCATAAATCCACGCAGTAGTTGAAGATTTTAAAGCCTTCCTAACCCTGCCGGCATCCCAACCACCCCCGAATAATCAAGATCCAACCCTGCAAGATTGTGTAAATTCACGATACTGTTGGGAAGGCGAGAAAGTGACCCACATCCACAGATATTCAAGTACCGTAAATTTCTGAGATTTTCTATACTTTCTGGTATTACGCTTATCTGGGACCATGAGATATTTAGGTACCTCAGGTGTATGAGGTTCCCCAAAGAATCTGGCAACCTTTGAATTTCTGAGAAAGACAAATCTAGCACTCTTAAACGAGAAATTTTATTAAAAACAACATCCATCTGAGCCTCAGAGAAGCGGGTCCCTCTCCATATTAGAGTCCTTAGTGAGTCCTGTTTTGCTAAGACATCAAAGATTTTTGTTGTTTCACGGTCTCTCACATATACATGACGCAGCTTCATTGGCCCGTTACGGCTACCTACTTCGTGCACCTTCTTGACAACCAAGCTCTCATCTCGCGCCAGATACCGAGCAAGACAGTGCAGGAGGTCATGCATCTGGAATTCCCTTTGATCGTCAAAATATGGCTGCAAAAGATTCCGCATGATCAGCTCTCTGTAGTACTCTTCTGCTGTCTCTTCCACAGTCGAACTCCCCTCAGCTTTCACAAATCCCTCAGCAATCCAAAGTGCAATAATAGTACCCTTAGGGATTATATCGTCTTCAGGAAACAATGAACAGTACATAAAACATTGCTTCAGATAGCTTGGTAGGTCTTCGTAACTCAAATATAATCCTCCCTCAACCTCCTTGGGAAGCCCGGATGTGGACCATGCAGTGCTTTCAAGAACTCTATTCCAAGCTGTCCAGGTCTTCCCCTTCGTGCATAGCACCCCTGCAATCACCTTAATGGCTAGAGGAAGGCCATCACATTTCTTAACAATCTCCATCCCTATGTCTTTGAGATGCTGGATCTCGTCCTCATCTCCTGTCAAGATCACCTTCTTGCAGAGCAATGACCAACTATCCTCTAAAGACAATTTATCGACGTGATGGATGTTCACTGCCAACATCTGCATCGCGATCTGTTCATTTCTTGTAGTAACAAGGATCCTACTGCCAGCAGCACAACTTTTTAACATGTTACATAACAAGTCACACCAAACCTTTGCTTTCCAAACATCATCAAGAACAAGAAACAACTTCTTACCCCTAAGACTGCTCTCGACTTTGGGCTCAAGCGAGGACTTACTCTGATCCTGGGCAAGATCATTCTTGTCTCCATTGTAGATATCTCTCACCAAATTTATCTCATCGAACTCTGGCGATACACACACCCACTTCTTCATTGAGAACTCCTCCTGAATCCTCTGGTCATGATATATCCTTCTAGCAAGTGTGGTCTTGCCAATTCCCCCCGCACCCACAATTGCGAAAACAAGAATGTTTCTCCGTCCGTCATCCTTAATTAGCGAATCAACCAAGCTGTGAGTGTCCTCTTCGATTCGAGATCCTACAGTATCAATCTCAACTACAGGAGATGTCTTGCGACTAATTTGAGATGTCCCTTGCTGCTTGTCAAGGGAATTGCGTTCGAGATTGAATTTAGAACTCTCCTTCCAAATTTCCTCAAGCTTCAGATTGATTTTTATAATTTTTGTGCCAATCTCATGAGCAACTAGAGGCTTCCGGAAAAAAGAGAGAAGGGGAATGGGGAAGCAAGAGAGAAGGGGAATGGGGAAGCATACCGAAGAAGTGGAGGAAGACCCTTCACCACACTTGTCGGTTTCGATGCGACAAAGGTCGAGGATGTCATCGGCATCGTACATAACATCCTTGAGCTGCTTGAGCCAGTCATCAATGGCCCCCTCACTGATCCTCCTCCTCTCGGCATCGGCAAGGACTTTGCTGATCATGCGGAGCTTATTCTCGAGATTTTTGATCTCGCCGGGCACACCCAAGAGCATGTCAATCTCTTTGCTCGCCAAGTCAGCTAGTAGTTCAGCAAATCTGGTGACGAAGGCATCCAATATCATCGCCATCTTCTTCCTAGACTAGTTGGGACTGGGAGAAAAGGAAGAGATAGCTAGATCTGATTGCTCTCACAACGGCTATCAGGGACCAGGTCCGGGAGTCAGTGGAGGACTCCAATATGAGATGAGAGCAAAGGCATTGACTCCATGCATTGACTCCAATCCGGATCATCTGTGATACGCGTTTGCACCGCAGAGAGTAGCAGAGTGCTCGGGCACCGCCACATCATCCATCATCCACGAATTTAGAAGTATTGAAAATATTAATGAAGATATTTGAGATATCGCATAACATTTCACACTTGAGTGGTTGGATTTCTGTTGATATTTGACGCGCATACTCATTGTTCGAGCATTATGATAGCCAGTTTATGATTTCATGAAATGTACATCGTTTTTTATAATTTTTAAATTCATATTATTATTATATTGGTATGGATGTGTAGGAATTCTTACTGGACTGTAAAGCTCACCTTCCTTCTTCTTTCTCTTTTTAGAGTTGCAGGATGCATAGACATGGATGGGTTAGGCGCGGAGCGCGAGTATAGATATGTTGGATTATTTATTTGAATTAATTAATTAATTATGGATTTATTAGATTTTTTTTTTGTTCATCTTAGGCCTGCATGATCTTTAAGGTACTGCTCTAAGGCTCATACGGCGGTCGCGTACTGGACTCGGATGCTAGGTTCGGGGCGTGATACAGAGCTCTGGACAGAAGTGAAGGAACAATGGGAAATGAAGGAGAGAACAGAGCTCTATCATGCCCACTAGCTTCTGGCCCTTCGGTGATTAAAGCCATGGAACACATGGCAGATACATATGATCATCCTTATGATTTCATTAGACAAAATGTACATGCCCTGCAGCAAAGAACAGGCAAGAAACAACTAGTCAGTTAAGAAAAGAACAGACGTGGCACTAGGCATCATTTAAACCATACACAATTTTTAAATGTCTTTTAAGCTTTAGAAGGAGTTGCAGAGCTAATGCATCAGGGCAATCAGCCTGAAAAGTAAACAAAATGTCAAAAACCACTAAAAATAATTTGTAAATGAAACTATGATAACATTACAATAGCACTGCTATTATGGCCAAATGGAAAATCCACGACTTCTATGAAAAATCCAAAACCTCATTAAATTATATACAGAAAAAATATGAAAGAAACATAGGAACGCAAGTTTCAACATAAATAGCCCATTGACAGAAACAGAGACAATAGTGAAATGTGCAGTTGATTCTCATCCTTCTGAAGCTGATCACAGAAAATTTACAGAAGAAAACAGAAACAATTAATTTGCATGCTTAGTATCCGCCAAAACCATTGCAACTATTTCTGACTGAAAAGAAATAGAAAATGTTATCACCTGAAACTTTTGTAGGTCCTCTTTCAAAATATATGTATTATTAGACATGCTTTCAGGATTCACTGTCATGCTATGCTCAGATAAATGATACACTCCAGATTTAGCATCCACATTTTGTTTTTTGCTATGGAGCTTTAAAGAATCCCACTGCTGTGAGAAGGAACTCCAGGTTTTCATATTGGCATCAAGAGATCCAGCACTAACTTGTATTACTCAATTGCTATCATAAATCAAGTAAATAGGCTCATCTGGGCAGGTAAATGGAAGAGATACAAGAATTTCCATGCAATATCTGCAAAAAGAAGATCTACTTATCAATACAAATGCTGACTGAATTACAATCTAGCATATGCATGATATTCGGATATTTACAGAAGAAGGCTAACTGATGAAAAATTCCAGCCACTAGACTCAAATTTCCGCACTATTGATGTCACGCCCTACCTGCATAGGGCACATGAGGCACCCAGTGCCCACGTGAGGGCCACATGAGGGGGGAACACGGGGCTCCCCTGCCAGATATTGTCCGATTCCGGAGCTTCACGCAAGCGTCCTTCACCCCTTTCCGGTTTTGTTTTCCACCCAAAACGCGTCTGCAGGATTAGGAGACACCCGCCTCATATGCCCAGGCTCTGGAACGAGTCTTTCCGATGTGGAACTATTGGGCCTCACACCCTTCCCACCATCGGACAAGAGCCGTCCTCGGCTCTGATATCAAAATGTCACGCCCCCGCCTGCGCGAGGCACGTGAGGCACTCAGTGCCCACATGGGGGCCACATGAGGGGGCAACACAAGGCTCCCATGCCAGATATTGTCCGGTTCCGGAGCTTCACGCAAGCATCCTTCACCCCTCCCCGGTTTTGTTTTCCACCAAAAACGCATCTGCAGGATTAGGAGACACCCGCCTCATATGCTCAGGCTCTGGAACGAGTCTTTCCGATGTGGAACTATTGGGCCTCACACCTATAAATGGCATCATATAATTTAAAATGCATAAACATGCCTCAAATATCATTTTTCATGCAGTCTAACATAATCATAATTTCATAACTCATACAATATTAAATATTCATGAAGGATGCTCTTTAATCAAATTCATGAATCATATGCAATCATATACTTGATCCTAATTTTGAGAAAATATATCATATCAAATACAATTTCATAATTTCATACTTACAATTAAACAGTAAATTGGAAATCAATAAGATGGTGCCAGGGTTACTTACCACAATTTGCTTTCCAATTTCTTACGTTCGGGTGACAAATCCTTGATCACCTAAATTAATCACATAAGGGTCACATTAATCCCTATTTATTTCATAATTTTCTAATTTATCATAACATGAATTTACTTGCTTGGATATCAAGTCCAATTTACCTAATTTGGAGCCCTTGGGCTCGATTTAGAACCAAATTGGGTTCACGTATGTCAATTGGGCTTTTAATTAAAGGATTAGGCTCGAGTCAGGATCAGCCCGAGGCCAATTTGGTCTCAAATTAGTTGAATTGGACTTGAATTGGGCCTGATTCATATTCAATTGGGTCTGCTGGAACTAACCCAGCTTAATTGGGTTCGGACTCAAATCAATTTCGGCTTAATTTGGTTCGGATTTGACCCAATTTACAGTTTGGGCTCACCCAGACTTAGCCCAATCTAATTGGGTTCGGGTTTAGTCAAATTTGGCTAAACCCACTTCGTTTTATTGGGCTTAACTGGTTTCGGATCCGAACCCAGATCCGACTCGTTAGGCCAGATCTATTAGGGTCTTTTCTTTTTCTTTTTCTTTCTTTTTCTTTCTTTTTCTTTTCTGTTTCTTTTCTCCCCTGTTTCTTTTCCTTCTCTTCTTCTTTTTCTTTTCTTCTCTTCTTTTTTTTTTTCCTTCCTGAAACTTCTTCTCCTTCTCTGTTCTTTCTTTTTCTTCTCCTCCTCTTCTCTTCTCCCTTATTCTTCTTCTCTTCTTTTCATCTCCTTCTCGGAGCTTTCCCTTCCCCATCTTCTCCCGCAATCAAGGGAGGGCGATGGAGTTCTCGGGAGGGGTCGACCCCAAGGCCGGCGGCACCGCAGTCAAGGATCTACCGCTAAGTGGCTTTTCCTTCCTCCTCCTTCTTCTTCCCTTCTTTTCTTTCTTTTGTTCTTTGTTGTCCGATTCCTGTTTACCTAAAAATACGCTAAACAGATCATTGTTAGAACCGACAAACAAAGTTTAAATTTAATTTACTCTTACCTGTTCTACTCGAAGAATAGTGGTCGTAAGAGGTCGATCCACAGGAAGGCGATTGGAGTTGCTTAAAAATAGAAACGTTCACTCAGATTTGAAATCGATTTTTGAATGATAAAAGAAAAACGTTACGTCGGGGATGTTGAATATTTTCTAATTGAAATTAACAGAAAGAAAGGTACTTAGATTCGAAAAGCATTTATTTAATTAATCAAAGAAGAGTTTTGGCATAAATTAAAATGGATGAAACTAAGAAGATCGAAGCCTGGAACATAAATTTTATGAAAGATAATTAAATATATTGCATCAATTAAAAGATTGCATAAAGAAATAGAAATTAATTTGAACCTAGAACAAGGATTGCATGAAAAAGAAATGATAGATTTATAAAACTAAATTGATTACAAAGGTAGAAATGAAGATTGGTAGCTTGATGCTGCCTTTCTTCTGCAAATAAAATAAAGGAAAGAAATAACAAAAATCAAAAAGAAAACCTCTCCCTTTCTCTCCCATGGTGGAATAACAACATAAACTAATATTTCTTTCTTTTTTTTTCTTTCTTCTCCAAAAGAAACAGAGCTCTCCCCTGTTTCTTTTGAACTAGCCGACTACCCTCCCGAGCCGACTCCTTCTTCTCCCCCTGGCTCTGTTTCTTGGCCTCCAACCCCAACCCGAGCTCCCCTCTCTAAGCTCCTCCTCCCCTCTTTTTATAGGCCCTTGGAGATGTGGTAGAGGCGGGATCAGCGGGATCGATTGGGCGGATCACGGAAGGGAGGCGCGGTCTTGCTTCTTTGGGCCACGGATGCGGGATCGCCGAAATGCTTGATGCGGAAGGTGGGGACGCGGGCTTCCTTCTTCGGGTGCTGCTGGGAGCTGAAGCGGAAGGTGGCGACGCGGATCCGGTGCTGCATCACAGGCGGAAGAAATGGGATCGCCGGTGATTGCGGAAGAGGGGGCTGGGATTTCGAATCCGGCTCGGACGCGATGCCGGGAGCTGAAGCGGAAGGTGGGGACGCGGGCTTCCTTCTTCGGGTGCTGCTGGGAGCTGAGATTTGCTTGCTGTGAACGCGTTGATGGCGTGGAGGATTTGGAAGGGATATCATGGCTGCGGACGCGTGAGGGGATTCGCTGATTTGGGAGGCTGTGAACTTCCTTCTTTGGTTGCTGGGAAGGAGGAGGACATGGATGGCCGTGATGCACCAGAATGCTCAAATGGAGAAGGAACGGGGACCACGAATGGCTAGGATGCGGCTTTGGCTTGGAATGGAAGGTTGCAATGCTAGTTGGGAGCTGATCTGGATCATTGGATGCGGACACGGAGATGCTCGCGATGTTGTGTTATATCGCGGGATGAAGTCAGGATGTGCAGGCCCTGGAAGATGCTGGATTGACTTGAGCTTGGGCTGCCGGGCATTGGGCTCAAATCCGATATTATTGGGTTTCTTGGATTACTTGCACTCAAACACAAATACAACGTTAATTAGTTAATTTTATTATTGATGATTAGCTATAATACTAATTAAGATGGTATGACAATTGCACTTTTGTGCTCTCATCACACTCCCCAACCAGTTTATTGCTAGTCTCTAGCAATTTAGTGCGAAAATGAGAAAATGAGAGTGCAAAAGTGTTGTTTATTATTATATATATACATGAACTAAGATAAATACTCACTTTCGTAGAGTATAACGATTGCACTTAGCACGTGCAACAAGCCGTTAAATCCCTAGGTTACCCTAGTGGACGAGTGTTGTCTCGTGAGGGTTTGCAGTGAAGTTACCCACAAACTTCAATCCCAAAATAAAATTTGTTTTATGAAATGAAAGTCTAATTTCAAGTATATAACTGATAAGAATTTCAAAAGCATACAAGGTTTTAATTACTAAGTAGCCCAAATTCTAGGTTAGTATGCAATTTAAGTTGAAGTCATTAAGTTTTCCGTTAGGGAGTTGTAAGACTTATTTATACGTGAGTGCTCAGTGAAGTTTGGACCATGCATAAGCTAAGATTTTGGATCTGCAAAATATCGCTAATGCTAGTAGTTTCCAAGAATTGGTCGGACAAGACCTATTTGCTGATTCAAAATCATCTTATCTGTAGGACTTCGAGAGCTGTGGATGTTTACTTTAATACCTCATGGGCTTTATATGTAATATTCCAGTTTACTCGAATTTTTACAACGACGGCTTTTACACTATTGTCTTTCTTAAGGTCAATATACATTTTATTTTATTTTTTTTTCTTTTTTTTTGTATGAAAGAGAAATGATAATGTATATATTGTGCACTTTTACTCCTGTGATGATTTCTCCATGTAGCGAGCAATTAGTCGACAATTCTCACACTAGTTGGCATGAGGTGTCGGGCATCAAGACTCCCCTATGGACCTATGCTCGGATTCCTCATCACAAGCCCGCTGACCTTTGACAAAATAGGTAGCCCTTTTCGATGTACCTGACTAAATCCACCAAATATTTTTTTTTGGATCAAAAAAAGATGGTTCATCAGGATTCGATGTTGCTACCATATTCTCAACACAATGTCGACCCTATACCTTAGAAAATGCAGGCCAGATGTGTTGTGAAATTCAAAGCACTAATTAGCTTACAACTCACTAAAAGGAACTTAATAAAAAGAACTCACTTTGCATTACTTCCGACTAGTCATTGGGCTCTTAGATTTTATATACCTTGTGTGTTGTAAAGAAATTAAATTTTTTTTTATTCCAAAAATTTTCACTAAAAACTATATATATATATATATTAAATTCCAAATGCTTAAGGATACCCCCAAACCTAAATCTAACATTGTCCTCAATGTTAAAAAAAATTTAAAGCAGTAAGAGGACAGATGAGAAGTTACCTGATATGGATGGGTAAATTGAAAATTAGGGCAAAATACCCCCAAACCTGCATGTTAGTAAATTTTTTTTTAAATTTTTTTTTATAATATTTATATGTTGGGTTGCCTCCCAAAGAGCGCTAAGTTTTATGTCTTCAACCAGACAATTCTTAATCGTTCATGATAAACAGGGTTGGTCAGAAGTGTCTCCTCGACTTCTGGACTCAGATACTCAAGGTATGGTTTTAAATGATGTCCATTAACTTGAAACGACCTACCATCCTTAGTATTGCATATTACTACCGCACCATGCGGATGCACTTTCTCTACCGTGTGTGGGCCAGTCCAGCGAGATTCAAGTTTCCTAGGAAATAGATGTAATCGAGAATCATATAAAAGAACTTTTTGTCCTTGGTGAAACTCTTTACGAGTAATCATTTTATCATGCATGACTTTCATGCGATCCTTGTACTTCTTAACACACTCGTAAGCATCGTTCCTAATTTCTTCAAGCTCGTCGAGATAAAGCTTTCTATGTTCTCCTACCTTGTCGAGATCGAAATTTAGGCGTTTGATTGCCCAATACGCCTTGTGTTCTAACTCGACAGGTAAATGGCAAGCCTTGCCATAGACAATCCTATATGGGGACATTCCAATTGGTGTTTTGTAGGCTGTTCGATATGCCCACGATGCATCTGTTAACCTAAGGGACCAATCCTTTCGAGATGGATTGACAGTTTTTTCAAGGATGGTCTTGATTTCTCTATTGAAAATCTCAACTTGTCCACTTGTTTGTGGATGATATGGTGTACCGACCTTGTGGGTGATGTTGTACTTTCTAGCAAGGGCTTTAAAAATTCTATTGCAAAAATATTTCCCCCCATCACTAAGGATAGCACGAGGGGTGCCAAAGCGAGCGAAGACAGATTCCTTAAGAAACTTGATCACTACTTTATGATCATTGGTCTTACATGCGACAGCCTCAATCCACTTGGACACATAGTCAACAGCTAGGAGTATGTACTGGTGCCCAAATGACATAGGAAAAGGACCCATAAAATCAATACCCCAAACATCAAAGATTTCTACAATTAAGATCGGGTTCAGGGGCATCTCATTTTTTCTTGAAATTTTTTCTAGTCTTTGACATCGGTCACGTGATTTGCAATGCTCGTGTGAGTCATGAAATAGTGTGGGCCAATAGAATCCGCACTGCAAAACCTTTGCAGCCGTCTTTTTACCACTGAAATGACCACCACAAGCGTGGTCATAACAAAAGGAAAGGACTTTCCTTTGTTCGTATTCAGGGATACACCGTCGGATGATCTGATCAGGGCAATATTTAAATAGGTATGGTTCGTCCCAAAAATACCACTTTACACGAGCTAGGAAGCGGATTTCTCTTGTTTGGTCCATGAACTGGGCATTCGTTCAGTAACTAGATAGTTGACTACATCAGCATACCATGGAACATTGGTATGGAAAATCATCATTAATTGTTCATCAGGGAAGGTCTCGGACACAGGCATGGATTCTCCAGATGATTCAACAATTAATCTGGACAAGTGGTCAGTTACAACATTTTCAGATCCCTTTTTATCTTGTATTTCAAGATCAAATTCTTGAAGCAATAGGATCCAACGAATGAGTCTTGCCTTGGCATCCTTCTTTGTGAGAAGGTATTTAAGGACGGCATGATCAGAATAAATGAGGACCTTGGATCCTATCAGATAGGGACGAAATTTATCTCGAGCAAAAACAACTGCCAACAACTCTTTTTCAGTTGTAGAATAGTTAAGTTGGGCGTCATTCAGAGTTTTGCTCGCATAATGAATCACATGGGGAAGCTTCCCCACTCGCTGACCTAGGACGGCACCTATTGCATAATCAGATGCATCACACATGATTTCAAATGACAGATTCCAATCAGGTGACCTTATGATGGGTGCTGAGGTTAGTTCAGACTTCAATCTTTTGAAAACAGTTATATAAATCGGTGAAAAATTAAAAATAGCATCTTTCGCCAACAGATCGCATAAGGGTTTCGACAATTTACTGAAATTCTTGATAAAGCGGTGGTAAAATCCCGCATGTCCTAAAAAAGATCTGACTTCCCTAACAGTTTTGGGAGGTGGTAACTTGGCAATTAATTCTACTTTGGCTTTATCCACCTCGATTCCCCTTTGTGACACAATGTGTCCCAAAACAATACCTGATTGGACTATAAAATGACATTTTTCTCAGTTAAGAACTAAATTTTTCTCTTTACATCGTTCTACAACAAGGGTCAAGTGATGGAGACATTCATTAAAACTAGATCTGAATACAGAAAAGTCATCCATAAAAACTTCTAAAAATTTTTCCACCATGTCGGAGAAAATGCTCACCATACACCGCTGGAATGTAGCCGGTGCATTGCATAACCCAAAAGGCATGCGACAATAGGCAAAAGTACCATAAGGACAGGTGAATGTGGTTTTCTCTTGATCCTCACGTGCAATTGGAACTTGGTTATATCCAGAATAACCATCAAGGAAACAGTAATGAGAGTGGCCAGCTAGACGTTCTAACATTTGGTCAATGAAGGGTAGTGGGAAGTGGTCTTTCCTAGTCATGGCATTCAGCTTTCTCTATTCGATGCACACTCGCCATCCAGTTTGGATTCGAGTTGGGACTAACTCATTTTGGTCATTCTTGATCACAATAATTGCAGATTTCTTGGGTACGACTTGAACTGGGCTCACCCACTGGCTATCGAAATAGGATATATAATCCCTGCATCTAAGAGTTTAATGATTTCAGCTAGAACCACATCCTTCATGACTGGGTTGAGTCGCCTTTGTGGTTCTCTAGAGGTTTTTGCATCCTCTTCTAAATGAATTTTATGTTGGACCACAGAAGGGCTAATCCCCTTTATATTAGCTATAGACCAGCCGATTGCTTCTTGATTTTTCTGAAGGATATTTAACAACTTCTCTTCCTGTTCTTCAGTTAAATTTGATGCAATAATAACAGGTAAGGTGTTGTTGTCCCCTAGAAATGCATATTTTAGGTTTTTAGGCAGATCTTTAAGTTCAAGCTGGGGAGGTTTGACACTTGAAGGTACTAGCTGGAATTCAGGTATAGGTAATAATTCAAATTTAGTAGCCCATCTGCTAGTATCCATTACAGGAATGGAATCTAGTAATGCATTAACCTCCTGATTTGAATCTCCTTCCTCACAATCTTGACTGAATTGGGCCAAACATCTTTCTAGTGGATCAGGATAACTTGATTCTCGAAGGACTTGCTGATTATGTTTTCAATCATGGGAAGTTTTTCTAAATCATCCATTTCAGATGGTTGATTACTACTGTGAAAGACATTGAGTTGGACGGTCAAGTTTCCAAATGCTAAGGTCATTATCTCATTTCGGCAACTGATCACAGCATTTGAAGTGGCCAAAAATGGTCTACCAAGGATTACCGGGATGTGACTACCTAAATTTTTCACTGGTTCAGTTTCGAGGACTACAAAATCCACAGGATAGTAAAACTCATTTACCTTTACAATTACATCCTCTAAAATTCCCTTAGGATACTTCACAGTCCTATCTGCTAATGACAAAGTAATGTTTGTGGGCTTTAATTCCCCCAAACTTAATTCGGTGTAGACAGAATAGGGTAATAGGTTTACACTTGCTCCTAAGTCTAATAGGGCTCTCCGAATGATGGTTTCTCCTATTTTTATTTCAACAGTGGGGCAACCAGGGTCCTTGTATTTTGGGGCAATCTGTTGTTGAATAAGAGATGAGGCTTGTGCCGCCATCACAGCTTGCCTAGGAATACTGGTTTTTCTTTTCACCGTGGTTAGGTCTTTTAAGAATTTTGTATAGGAGGGGATCTGTCTGATGGCATCTAGGAAAGGTAAATTTATTTGGACATTTTTAAAGACTTCCATGATTTCATCGTACTGAGATTTTTTTCTTTGAGTCTTGTAGTCTACTAGGAAAGGGAGCCTTGGGTGTGTATGTCTCTATTGGTTTCTCCTCTATTCCTTGTGTTACCTGTTCTTGTGCCTTTTTTTGAGTGGGGTTCGGTTTGATGCTTTTCTTCTTTTTCTTGCATAGGAAGTTGGACTTTGTTGTCCACTTGCTTGCCAGACCGTAAAGTGGTAATTGCTTGGACTTCATGGGTAGGGTTTCCATTAGAATCAATCTAAAACTGGCCTCTCGGCCCTTGATTCTGTTGCCTACTAGGGTTAGGCACTGGGTGACTAGGTAGTTCACCTTTCTTCCTATCTCCTAGAGAGTTTGCTATTTGGCTTAGACTAACCTCAAGTTTTGCAATTGCTTGCGCATGGAATTGGTTAGTCTGGGTTTGAGCCATGTTGGTCTGTTGTTGCTGTTGGATAAAATCTTGTTGTTGTTTCATCATGTTAGCCATCATGGTTTCTAATGATGAAGATTGTTGTGGGATAGGAGCATTGTAAGGAGGTATAGATGGAACCAAAGGTTGGTTCATTTGTGATGGACCTATCTGGGAGAAGTTTCTCTGAAAACCTGGTGGACCACCTTGATGCTGAATAGGTTCATTTTGCTTGTATGAGAAATTTGGGTGGAACCTATTATCAGGGTGGTAGACTGGGCTAAATGAATTGGGAATGGGCTTCTTGAAGGCACTATATGAGTTTAGAGCATTTGCCTGCTCAGCCTTAATGTTGGATAAACTAGGACAACATTCCACTAAATGCTCAGAACTGTTACACAAGATACATAAGTCATGTGGCTCGTGTTCCACTTTCATGATGGGATTTAACTCTTTATATGAACTCGAGCTAGTGGAAACAGTGAAAGTATCAAACTTTTTACTTAAGTTGTTCATTCCAGTCACCAGATTGGACATGACATTTTTGAGTTCTGGGTCTGCTTTCATTTCATAATTACTTGGTTTTCTAGACCCGAACTCATCTCTATTTACTTCCTCACCATAGCTACTCCAATTTTGGACGTTCTCGGCTAAGTCAACAAGAAATTCATAGGCTTGATCAGGGGTTTGGTTCATGAACCTACCCTTGTGCATGGACTCAATCATGTTTCTATTTGCCGGAGTTAATCCTTTATAAAAGAAGTGGACTAGATCAGCCTTGTCAAGCCCATGGTGCGGGCACTTAACCAAAAGATCATGGAATCTTTTCCAAAGTTGAAAAAATTCCTCCTCAGATTTTTCTCTGAAAGTTCTTATGGCATCCTTAATTTTTTCAGTCTTTACCATGGGACAGAATTTAGCCATGAACTTCCTAGATAGTTGTTCCCATGATGTGATGGAATTAGAAGCAAGAGAATACAGCCATGCAGCAGCACGATCTTCTAAAGTCATGGGAACCAACCTTAATTTAATACCCTCTTCATCTAAGTTTTGATTTCTAAACGTTTAACAGATTGTCAAAAATTTGTTCAGATGAATGTAGGGTTGTTCACTCTCGAACCCATGAAACTTGGGTAACATGTTTATTGTTGCAGCCCGAATCTCGAATTGGGCTGCATTATTAATTGGTAATACTATGCAAGTAGGGGGACCAGCAGATGCGGGTGCGAACAATTCATTCAGGGTTCTAATATGATTATCACCCATTATAGAGATTGACGGTTGGTTTACAGTTCGCAGGTTGTGATGAAAAGTTCTGTCAATCTCAGGATCAAATGGGGTTAACTTATCCCTTAATGACCTTCTACCATGCATACATTATCAACAATTCATCAGATGTGACTCCTAAATTGAACGAAATCCTAAGAGAAGAGAAGGGCTAGATACAGATGACCACAACCAACACCACACAATAATTTGACCCTATTAGTCTTCGAATTAAGTGAGGTTTAGTAGCTTCTTAAATCTAGTTGCACAGAGATTTATCAGGTTAAAAAGTTCCTGAAATTCTCTCTAGATTAGACAGCTCCTAATCTCCCTTTCAGATTAAGCTTGAGCTTACCAGTTAAGCGATGCAGTAACCAGTGACCAGGAAAGTCCCGGGGTGTGTGGTGGTGCCAGAAGGGATACACCGATACCACAATACCCGTAACAGTTCTCACTGTTGTAAAACTTTCCTAGATATCACCAATTACTAAATTCTCACTGGAGTGGCTTTCAGCCGCTTCTTTCCAGGAGCCTAATTGAGCTCGAAAACCTTAAGGCCAACGTCTAATTGATTTTAATTTAATTTGGCTTAGGATATGGATGCAAGGTGGTGATTTTTGGGCTAAGGACAGGTAATGACTTTCCGACCTTATCTTTTTAATGGATTTTGCCCTTAAATTATTTTATGCAAATGCTTAATACTAAATGCAGCAAATAATCAATAATTTTTTAAAAGTTTATGCAATGTCATTAGGTTGTAGTGATTAAATGAGCAAGCAATTTTTTTTTAATTTACTATTTTTTTATTTTTTTTATTTTTTTTTTAATTTTTATATAGCAATAACTTGAATGTAAACTAAACACAATCCTTATGTGTCCGTCAATCTCCGAATGCCCGTTGAATAAGCTCTGGAGATTACTCCGTGAGGAGTCCCAATAGAGGTATGATAACCTCGGAGGATTGCACCCTATCAATTATTAGCAATAATAATAATAAAAAAAATTATTTTTTTTATTTATTTTTTTTTTGATTTAATTTTTTAATTTAAATTTCAAATTTCGAATCTCAGAATTCAAATTTTGAATTTAATTTTTTTTGAATTTTTGAATTTTGGAATTATTTTTTTAATTTTAAATTTTTTTTTGAATTTTAAATTTTGAATTTCAAATTTCAGAATTTAATAACTACGAAATTATTAACTAGAAATTATCAAAATAAAGAAAATTAATAAAAATAAAAACTTATTACTGGAGTGCGTTCACTCCGGGCATCCAAAATCCGATTTGATCTTCGTGATCGTTCTTGCTTCTCGATTTGCCTCCCCGGCAACGGCGCCAAAATTTTGTTGTCCGATTTCTGTTTACCTAAAAATACGCTAAATAGATCATTGTTAGAACCGACAAACAAAGTTTAAATTTAATTTACTCTTACCTGTTCTACTCGAAGAATAGTGGTCATAAGAGGTCGATCCACAGGGAGGCGATTGGAGTTGCTTAAAAATAGAAACGTTCACTCGGATTTGAAATCGATTTTTGAATGATAAAAGAAAAACATTACGTCGGGGATGTTGAATATTTTCTAATTGAAATTAACAGAAAGAAAGATACTTAGATTCGAAAAGCATTTATTTAATTAATCAAAGAAGAGTTTTGGCATAAATTAAAATGGATGAAACTAAGAAGATCGAAGCCTGGAACATAAATTTTATGAAAGACAATTAAATATATTGCATCAATTAAAAGATTGCATAAAGAAATAGAAATTAATTTGAACCTAGAACAAGGATTGCATGAAAAAGAAATGATAGATTTATAAAACTAAATTGATTACAAAGGTAGAAATGAAGATTGGTAGCTTGATGCTGCCTTTCTTCTGCAAATAAAATAAAGGAAAGAAATAACAAAAATCAAAAAGAAAACCTCTCCCTTTCTCTCCCATGGTGGAATAACAACATAAACTAATATTTCTTTCTTTTTTTTTCTTTCTTCTCCAAAAGAAACAGAGCTCTCCCCTGTTTCTTTTGAACTAGCCGACTACCCTCCTGAGCCGACTCCTTCTCCCCCTGGCTCTGTTTCTTGGCCTCCAACCCCAACCCGAGCTCCCCTCTCTAAGCTCCTCCTCCCCTCTTTTTATAGGCCCTTGGAGATGTGGTAGAGGCGGGATCGGCGGGATCAGCGGGATCGGTTGGGCGGATCACGGAAGGGAGGCGCGGTCTTGCTTCTTTGGGCCACGGATGCGGGATCGCCGAAATGCTTGATGCGGAAGGCGGGGACGCGGGCTTCCTTCTTCGGGTGCTGCTGGGAAATGAAGCGGAAGGTGGCGACGCGGATCCGGTGCTGCATCACGGGCAGAAGAAATGGGATCGCCGGTGATTGCGGAAGAGGGGGCTGGGATTTCGAATCCGGCTCGGACGCGATGCCGGGAGCTGAAGCGGAAGGTGGGGATGCGGGCTTCCTTCTTCGGGTGCTGCTGGGAGCTGAGATTTGCTTGCTGTGAACGCGTTGATGGCGTGGAGGATTTGGAAGGGATGTCATGGCTGCGGACGCGTGAGGGGATTCGTTGATTTGGGAGGCTGTGAACTTCCTTCTTTGGTTGCTGGGAAGGAGGAGGACATGGATGGCCGTGATGCACCGGAATGCTCAAATGGAGAAGGAACGGGGACCACGAATGGCTAGGATGCGGCTTCGGCTTGGAATGGAAGGTTGCAACGCTGGTTGGGAGCTGATCTGGATCATTGGATGCGGACACGGAGATGCTCGCGATGTTGTATTGTATCACGGGATGAAGTCAGGATGTGCAGGCCCTGGAAGATGCTGGATTGACTTGAGCTTGGGCTGCCGGGCATTGGGCCCAAACCCGATATTATTGGGTTTCTTGGATTACTTGCACTCAAACACAAATACAACGTTAATTAGTTAATTTTATTATTGATGATTAGCTATAATACTAATTAAGATGGTATGACAATTGCACTTTTGTGCTCTTATCATTCTTCTCTTCTCCTTTTCCCTCTCTTCTCCCTTCCCTTCTTCTCCCATGATTAGAGCAAGGGACAAATCCTTATCGGGGCTCGGGAGACGGCCGACCTGAGGCCGGGACGCCGGCTGCGCCTACGGCGGCCGCGGCCCAACCTCCCCCTCTACATCTCTCTTTCTTTGTTTTTATTATTTATTTACTATTATTATTATTATTATTATTATTATTTTCTCATAGCTTGACTAGATCTAAGCTTAATAGGGTGTAATTTATGAAGGGAGAGAGAGGTTAAGGGTTTACCTAGCTCCGATGAGGAGCCGAGAAGCCTCTTCCGGTAGTTCGGTCGCTTCCTCCAGCTGCTCGAGACCTCCTACTCCAATGGCGTCGCTCCCGGTCCAGTTCCTTTGCACCGAAGGAGGAGAGAGCGATGGAGTCCCTCTATAAGTGATATGTGGGCTTTTTATAGCCCTCTTCGAGAAGAATGGAGAAATGGAAACGTGGTGGTGATCGTGGCTCGCTCACCGCCGCAATGCTGGTGGCGGTTGTGCGAGATCTGCGGCGTCTCCGCTCTCATAACGCCTTCGTTACCCCGAGGAAGAATACCGGTGTATCGTGATCGAGATCCCCTGTCTCGGTCTCATTTCAACCATGGGCTAAAGCCGGTGGGGCTTGCCGGCTTCGGCCCAATCTACCCAAAATCCAATCAGTCCATTTTGGGCGGGATATTATATTCTCCCCTCCTTAATAAAAATTTCGTCCTCGAAATTTGTCGTTTCTTAATTCTTAAATAAATGAAGATACTTAGTCTTTTATTTAACATTCTACCATATTTCCGCTACGCACTCTCTTTGGAGGCTCAAACCTCAATATCAATTTGTATTAGCCCTAGTTTCGTAGCATCTATAAGATTAACTTTTTAAGATAGATGTTTACATTTAAAGACTGATTTGATTCTTCGTATATGCATTCTAAAGAGGTAGAAACTTAATGGTTACATAGGAGTAGAGGAATCAATTAAGAATAATCATAGATAGAGTTGTTTTAGAATTATTACCTGTCACTACTTGATCACTTGCACTAGCATTCTGCTGAATCAATGTAAAAGCCGAGCACCAGATTCAACAGGTTCCGAGTCATTCTTCTTTTTATTTGGGCAGTCCTGTGCCAAATGTCCATGCTGACCACAAGTGAAACAAACTCCCATCTTCTTAAGACAAGGCCCCCCATGAGGCTTGCTGCAGTAGGTTCAGGCCTCAAATCTCTTCTTCTTATTTGCATTACCCTCAGTATCCCCTGGCCTGACATTATGACTTTCAATCATTCTGGATCTCTTTGGATCATCTTTTTCCTTCTCTGACCTCTTCAGATCTGCTTCTACCTTCAATGCTCTCTCTAGGGCCTCTCCATAGCTGGTAAAAATCAGAACTAATAACCGGGATTGAATTTCGTCCCTCAAGCCCTGCTCAAATCTGTTAGCCTTGCTTCTCTCAACCTCTATCATCTGAGGACAGAACCGACCCAGTTCAGTAAATTTAATGGCATATTCTAGCACAGTCATATCATCTGTCTGCATCAGAGATAAAAATTCATTTTCTTTATATATTCTAATTGACTCATCTTCTTGAATTCATAAAACATCTTCTTGAATTCCTCCCATGTCAGTAGCTCGTCCTCACCCTCGAGTGCAGCTTCAACGGCCGTCCACCAGAACTCTGCATTCCCCTTCAGCATAGGGATAGCCAATCTGACCTTTACTTCTTCGGGATATTGCAAGGCTTTGAACATCTTCTCTACCTCCCGAATCTAGGTCTCAGCAACCAGAGGGTCAGCTCCACCATCAAACATAGGTGGGTTGAGCCTACGGAATCGCTCATAGTAGGACTCAATGGACTGTGCAAGTCGGACAGTGGCCTGCACCTGCTGCTGCATCTGCATCTGCTGTTGCATCTGCTGCTGCATCTGTTGCTGCATTTGCTGCTGCATCTGAAGGAGCTGAGTCATCACCTGACTTGCTCCGGCAAAATCGGCCTGGGTGGCAGCTGGGTTAGGAGTTTGCTCGGTTGGCTGCCTGGCAACTCCTCTCCCTCTTGCTTCTTTTCTCCTAGCTGTAATATTTGCCAAGACTTCATTCTCTCTGTTCCTCATTTTCACCTATCAAAAATATTAGTATAATTCAGTTAACTAATTTTCTTTATTTTGAATATGCCGAATTTAATTGAACAAGACTTAACTACCCATTTCCCTTGCTAAAACTTTTTTTTTTACTTTTTATTAAACCTATTGCTCTGATACCACTAAATGTCATGCCCCAAATCCGGATCATGACACGGCCGTGCTATTGCAATCTTATACACACAATAACACGAAGCCACTTAAAATTTCATAATAAAAATAAATAGTTTCATTTATTAATGTCATAACATTATTCATGAAGTTGGAACAGTACAGAGCTTCTAAAATTTGATTATTACATAACATTTTCAGTTACCCCAACCCTGAATAACACCAAGTTCCCTGCTCCTAGTAGTCTTATTCCTCTGTAGAAAAAGAAGATAAAAAGATATGAGCTACACAGCTCAGTAAGTAACCAAGTACTATCTTATTGGATCAAGCATAATTATGCCAATGCAGTGTTTAAGAAGCTAACAGTTATGGCAAAATAAAGCATTTTATAGATGATATACACAAATCAGGTCATAAAGTAATGCATGTTCTATCAATGAAAGTTCAAAAATATGAATATGCATCATATAAAATTCTTACCATTATTCATGCTTTGAAATCCGTACTTGTCATAATTCATGCTTTGAAATCCGTACTTATCATAATTCATGCTTTGAAATTCGTGCTCTCAGATAATAGTGCAGCTATGGTCACTATTATTACCCGTGACAAGGCCATAATCTTTACCAACTATCATTCCCCGTTGGCAGGGTCTAAGCCAAGCAATTATAACCCGCTGGCGAGGGCCGTATGCCGAGCTACTGTAACCCGCTGGCGAGGGCCATAATCTTTACCAATAATTATTTTTCGTTGGCAGGGTCTACACCAAGCTACTATAACTCGCTAACGAGGGCCGTATGCTGAGCTATTATAACCCGCTAGCGAGGGCCGTCTGCCGAGCTATTATAACCCGCTGGCGAGGGCCGTACATAGTAATCTGAGAGTTTATAAATCATTATTCTTTTTCTTTCATAAATCATAATCATCATAAATAGGTTGGAAAATGATAAATGGTATCATATAATTTAAAATGCATAAACATGCCTCAAATATCATTTTTCATGCAGTCTAACATAATCATAATTTCATAACTCATACAATATTAAATATTCATGAAGGATGCTCTTTAATCAAATTCATGAATCATATGCAATCATATACTTGATCCTAATTTTGAGAAAATATATCATATCAAATACAATTTCATAATTTCATACTTACAATTAAACAGTAAATTAGAAATCAATAAGATGGTGCCAGGGTTACTTACCGCAATTTGCTTTCCAATTTCTTACGTCCGGGGTGACAAATCCTTGATCACCTAAATTAATCACATAAGGGTCACATTAATTCCTATTTATTTCATAATTTTCTAATTTATCATAACATGAATTTACTTGCTTGGATCTCAAGTCCAATTTACCTCATTTGGAGCCCTTGGGCTCGATTTAGAACCAAATTGGGTTCACGTATGTCAATTGGGCTTTTAATTAAAGGATTAGGCTCGAGTCAGAATTAGCCCGAGGCCAATTTGGTCTCAAATTAGTTGAATTGGACTTGAATTGGGCCTGATTAATATTCAATTGGGTCTGCTGGAACTAACCCAGCTTAATTGGGTTCGGACTCAAATCAATTTCGGCTTAATTTGGTTCGGATTTGACCCAATTTACAGTTTGGACTCGCCCAGACTTAGCCCAGTCTAATTGGGTTCGGGTTTAGTCAAATTTGGCTAAACCCACTTCGTTTTATTGGGCTTAACTGGTTTCGGATCCGAACCCAGATCCGACTCGTTTGGCCAGATCTATTAGGGTTTTTTTCTTTTTCTTTTTCTTTCTTTTTCTTTTCTGTTTCTTTTCTGTTTCTTTTCTCCCTTGTTTCTTTTCCTTCTCTTCTTCTTTTTCTTTTCTTCTCTTCTTTTTTTTTTCCTTCCCGAAACTTCTTCTCCTTCTCTGTTCTTTCTTTTTCTTCTCCTCCTCTTCTCTTCTCCCTTATTGTTCTTCTCTTCTTTTCATCTCCTTCCCGGTGCTTTCCCTTCCCCATCTTCTCCCGCAATCAAGGGAGGGCGATGGAGTTCTCGGGAGGGGCCGACCCCAAGGCCGGCGGCACCGCAGTCAAGGATCCACCGCTAAGTGGCTTTTCCCTCCTCCTCCTTCTTCTTCCCTTCTTTTCTTCCTTTTGTTCTTCTCTTCTCCTTTTCCCTCTCTTCTCCCTTCCCTTCTTCTCCCATGATTAGAGCAAGGGACAACCCCTTATCGGGGCTCGGAAGACGGCCGACCTGAGGCCGGGACGCCGGCTGCGCCTACGGCGGCCGCGGCCCGACCTCCCCCTCTTCATCTCTCTTTCTTTGTTTTTATTATTTATTTATTTATTATTATTATTATTATTTTCTCATAGCTTGACTAGATCTAAGCTTAACAGGGTGTAATTTATGAAGGGAGAGAGAGGTTAAGGGTTTACCTAGCTCCGAGGAGGAGGCGAGAAGCCTCTTCCGGTAGTTCGGTCGCTTCCTCCGGCTACTCGAGACCTCCTACTCCAATGGCGTCGCTCCCGGTCCAGTTTCTTTGCACCGAAGGAGGAGAGAGTGATGGAGTCCCTCTATAAGTGATCTGTGGGCTTTTTATAGCCCTCTTCGAGAAGAAGGGAGAAATGGAAACGTGGTGGTGATCGTGGCTCGCTCACCGCCGCGATGCTGGTGGCGGTTGTGCGAGATCTGCGGCGTCTCTGCTCTCATAACGCCTCCGTTACCCCAAGGAAGAATACCGGTGTATCGTGATCGAGATCCCCTGTCTCGGTCTCATTTCAACCATGGGCTAAAGCCGGTGGGGCTTGCCGGCTTCGGCCCAATCTACCCAAAATCCAATCAGTCCATTTTGGGCGGGATATTATAATTGAGTGCATAAATTTGTTCCTTGAAACACGATTACCTCAAATAAGCCTGTATATTTGAGATATGCCTGTCCTGATGAATGCTATGTGACTTCCATCAGATTTTCCTCTCATGTGTTATGATACTGTAGTCTGGTTGCTTACAATGGATTGGACAAACTTATATGACATCTGGAGGCCATCTCCCAAACGGCTTTCAAAGAAAGAAGGGATATCTGCAAAGATGCCGTTATTACTCCATATATGCTAATTCTGTTTTGGGGAAAAAATTATATAGACAATATGGCTAATTTGATTGCCATGTACTTTTCATTCATGTTCATGAGCACTGATGGGCCAACTTTGAATCCACCTCCAGTGGATCAGGTTCAAGTGCTACAAGATATGGAACACACGTAATTGGATGAACCAAACATTGATGTAGTACAATTTCCACAATCTGCACAAAATAGAATTAAAATATCAAATGTAAAAAAAGCATTGGAAAAGGACAATCTATGAGCGGGGCACAAACATACATAGATTTCTTACATGGAAAGAAATAAAAAGAAGAGTAGAAGAGTCAGGAAGATAAGATCTTGCCTTACGAGCTGACGGACGAACTTGTTCCCTCACATCCAAGCATCTTTCCAAAATACTGTTCCAATACAATTGAACAATTCCCCCACAGATGTTAGTGTGACCTGCACCAGCAGCCTCAGGCACTCTGTTTGTAGCATCTTCTGGATATTTACTTGCATCTTATTGATAGAGTCCACACCCAGCTGGCTTTCCGCATCCAGAAGATTCATACAGGTTCTGTAATGCTTGCATCTAGTCAACAAGTCATTAGAATTGCATCACAGATAAAGACATATGTAACTAGAAAACAATACAAGTACCTTTAGTCGAGAATCAGCACAAGAAGATAGTGAGCTTTCTACTTTTTTCCCAATATCCTTTTCCAACATGCACTCAGGCCTAGCAATCAATATATAATCTAATACCTACAAAACATAATGCATTATAAATTAAATATTTGAAACTGGAAATACAACTTTACAAATAAAATATGGGGGAAAAATAATCACCTGTACAGCCCGGAACTTAAAGCCAAAATCCTCCATAAGCAGATATTTATTCAGCAATGGGGGACTCTTAACAACATGAAGACACTGATTGTCACCATACCTAAGCAGAAGCCCAAGACAAAAAAGGGAACGCCCCAGTAGCTGTAACATTTAAAAAGAAGAAATCATAATAAATTCATTGGTCCAATTACCGTAAGTTCCATGAGCTCTTACATTACATGAAAAATAATGCTGTTTGTACATCTGAATTGTCAATTACGTAGCATATAAAATGAGAAAAAAAAAGAAGAGAGAGGAGAGCAGGAGAGAGAGAGAGGTTGTCATTAGAAACCAAATCCACAAGAATAGATGTTGTCATCAGTAGCTAAAGAAAATTAAAGATCCAATCACTAAGTTCATTGTCTAAAAAGAAGCTTAGAGTCACTGGCAAAGAAACAAGGTCATATATGCAAGCTTCAGGATTAAGCATCAAAATGGCACAATAAGCGATAGTTCTGTATTACTCTGGACTTGTAGATAGCAACATAAACGACCATTGTTCTTCTAAGGTTCTGCACCACTGGGCAAGAGATATATACATAGATAAGTGGATCGCATGAAATCATGTATTCGTTATATCTGAAACAAAGGTGCATATTGCAAGTAAATCCAACAGGAATTGTGGTAAATGCTGCGAAGTTAAGATGTGGAGCACAAATGTCAACCATACACGGCAATTATTAAAATGAAACATTTTAGCTGAAACAACAAATTCGCAAGAATAAAGTTAGCTTCTCCGATGTTGATAATAATTTTCAGTTTCCACTTGCCGCTTGCCATTAGAAACCAAATCCACAAGAATAGATGTTGTCATCGGTAGCTAAAGAAAATTAAGGATCCAATTGCTAAGTTCATTGGCTAAAAAGAAGCTTAGAGTCCCTATTCTTCCGGATCATTTAGATGCTCTGTTTAACGATTCTATCAAATTTTTCCTCGGAAAAATAATTGTAGCAAACTTTTCCCCTTATTAGAATCAATCAAAATAAACTTTAAAACATGTAACAAGGAAATAAAGGGCTCAGCAGGATGCTATTGCAATGTAAAGATCTCATAAGCTGCTGCTAGGATTGATGAATATATCCCATCTCGAAAGGAAAGAAAGAAAAGAGCGATAAATTGAAGACAGGTTAAGCAAAGCTGTATACCTGGAAAGAACAGAAACCATGGTTGAAAGGGAGTGCAGAGGAGGCACAGATTAGAGAGCAGTGCCGCTGCTACTTGAGGGCATATCAGAACTGCCGCTGCTGCTGGCGGTGGTGTTATTCAAAATTTGTAGTGAAACTGTAGGGGAACTTGTTATAGACAACATGCACCGATCTATTCTGTGAGTATACATGCACCTGCTGGATGCCTTGGATTATTTGCCACTCTGGGTTGGCCTTTCGGCAAATTTTTCTCATCAATCCCATATTGCAGTGGATCTCCAGGTCCTCCAGATGAGTTGTATGTACTCCTTTCAGTAAGTATGACGGGAGAGATTTCATGTCGTAATCGATCAGATGTATCATTTTTCAAGGATTGAAGATTCTCCACCGCTTGCAATTTTGGGCAGTACACAACATCGAGAGTTGTGAGCATAGGGAGGTCTGAAACTTTCTCCAGGTTAGGATTGGCCGTTATATTCAATTCTTTGAGCGAACGGATGTTATCAATTGTCGTTAGTCTGTTCGCATCACAGATCGTCAATGTTGTGAGGGAGGTTGCGTGGAGCAGGAGACCCTTGGGAAGAGACATCAACTTGGGCAGAGCAAAAGGTGCAGGTCCTTTAGACATGGCATTGCTTGTGTTCCTTTATCCCAATACCATTCCTGCCAATTACGCATATGTGAGAACTGTAGTGTCTCTAGCTTGGGGAATGCATACTTGGAAGAATCTACTGCAGCTCTGCCGCCGACCAAAAATTCAGGTCCAACATCTATGACTGATGCAGCACCCCTAACGTCAAGACGTTCTAGATGAGGCAGCAGCCCGCAAGGTGGAAGCCGCTCACAGTAATTGCAGTTAATTAGCTCCAGGTGCCTCAAATTTGAAAAAAGAATTGATGTTAATGAAGATGTCTCTGCATCCACTTGCGGAACTCACGGCCGAAGTAACCCCTGATGCTTAGTCGTTCCAGGCAAGGTGGAGGGTGGAGCTCTTCAACCACCTCCTCGATTCTCCTCATCTCCTCCTCAGTGGGTTGAAGGTCTCGCGTGCAACTTAGCGAGAGTGACCTAAGCTTGGATTTGTTCCCAATTTCGGCTGCTTTTGCCTCGGAGATGCTGGATATGCACTCCAACTTATCGATTGATAGATCCGTGAGACACGAGAGAGATCTGAATTCTTCCATCGTGCAGCATCCCTCTCTCGATTGCTCTGCAGCATAAATCCACGCAGTAGTTGAAGATTTTGAAGCCTTCCTAGCCCTGCCGGCATCCCAACCACATCCGTCTCAGGAAGATCGAGGCTCCTAAGGTTGTGTAAATTTACAATACTGTTGGGAAGGCGAGAAAGGGACGAACACATCCGCATGTTCAAGAACCATAAATTTGTGAGATTCCCTATGCTTTCCGGTATCACGCTTATCTGGGACCATGAGATATCCAAGTATCGTAAATTTCTGAGATTCCCTATGCTTTCCGGTATCACGCTTATCTGGGACTGTGAGATATTTAGGTACCTCAGGTGTACGAGGTTACCCAAAGAATCTGACAGTCTTTGAATTTTCGACCAAGAGATATCCAACACTCTTAAATGAGAAATTTTATTAAAAACAGCATCCATCTGAGTCTCAGACAAGCGGTCTCTCTCCATATTAGAGTCCTCAGTGAGTCCTGTTTCACTAACACATCAAAGATTTCCGTTATTTCATGGTCTCTTATATATACACGGCGCAGCTTCATTGGCCCGTTACTGCTGCCTACTTCATGCACCTTCCTAACAACTGAGCTCTCATCTCGTGCCAGATACCGAGCAAGACAGTGCAGGAGGTCATGCATCTGGCATGCCATTTGATCGTTTAAAATAACATGGCTGCAGAAGATTTCGCATGATCAACTCTCCGTAGTACTCTTCTGCTGTCTCTTCCATAGTCGAACTACCCTCAGCTTTGACAAATCCCTCAGCAATCCAAAATGCAGTAATATCCTTCTTAAGGATTCTATCATCTTCAGGAAACAATGAGTAGTATATAAAGCATTGCTTCAAATAGCTTGGTAGGTCTTCATAACTCAAATATAATGCTCCCTTAACCTCCTCAGGAAGCCCGGATGTGGACCATGCAGTGCTTTCAAGAACTCTATTCCAAGCTCTCCTGGTCTTCTCCTTCGTGCATAGCACCCCTGCAATCGCTTTAATGGCCAGAGGAAGGCCATCACATTTCTTAACAATCTCCATCCCTATGTACTTGAGATGCTGGATCTCGACCTCATCTCCTGTTAGGAACACCTTCTTGCAAAGCAATAACCAACTATCCTCTAAAGATAATTTTTTAACCTGATGGATGTTCACTGCCAACATCTGCATCGCGATCTGTTCATTTCTTATAGTAACAAGGATCCTACTGCCAGCAACACAACTATTTAGCGTGTTATGCAACAAGTCACACCAAACCTTTGCAGTCCAAACGTCATCAAGAACAAGAAACAACTTCTTACCCCTAAGACTGCCTTTGACTTTGGGCTCAAGCGAGGACTTACTCTGATCCTGGGCAAGATTTATGTCCGTCGTAGATATCTTTCAGCAAATTTATCTCATCAAACTTTTGCGATACACATACCCACTTCTTCACTGAGAACTCCTCCTGAATCCTCTGGTCATTATATATCCTTTGAGCAAGTGTGGTCTTTCCGATTCCCCCCGCACCCACAACTGCGAAAACAAGAATGTTTCTCCGTCCGTCATCCTTAATTAGCAAATCAACCAAGCTCTGAGTGTGCTCTTCAATTTCAGATCCTACAATATCACAGTCACCTACAGGAGATGTCATGCGACTAATTTGAGATGTCACTTGCTGCTTGTCATGGGAAGTGCGTTCAAGATTGAATTCAGATCTCAATCTCGAGATGTTCTCAAGCTTCAGATTGAGTTCTCTAATTTTCTTGCCAATTTCATGAGCAACTAGAGGCTTTCTGATGCAAGAGAGAAGGGGAAAGGGGAAGCAAGAGAGAAGGGGAATGGGGAAGCATTCCGAAGAAGTGGAGGAAGAACCTTCACAACACTTGTCGGCCTCGATGCGACCGAGGTCAAGGATGTCATCGGGCATCGTACATGAAATCCTTGAGCTCCTCGAGCCAGTCATCCACGGCCTCATCATCGATCCTCCTCCTCTCGGCATCGGCAAGCAGCTTGCTGATCTTACGCAGCTTGTTCTGGAGCTTTTTGATCTCGCCAGCACACCCAAGAGCATGTCAACCTCTTTCTTCGCCGACTCGACCAGTAGTTCAGCAAAACTGGAGACGAAGGCCTCCAATATCATCGCCATCTTCTTCCTAGACTAGTTGGGGACTGGGAGCAAAGGAAGAGAGCTACCGGTGATCAGGGTCGGGCATCGATGCAGGAATCTAATATGAAATGGGAGCAAAGGCATTGCCTCCAAGGCATCGTGTCCACGGCATTGACTCCAACGGGATCCACTGCGGTGCGTGCTTGCACCGAAGAAAATTCTACTGCGCCACATCATCAATCATCGAGACAAATAGCTCACGTGGCGGCTACCGAGTGCTCTACGGCACAAAACACGCACCACAGGATCCAAACTCGACTCGATATCCCAAAATGAAATTTCTAGCCCACTCTTTCCCACCATCCAATAGAGCCTGTCAGCCTGTCAGCACGGCACCGCTGGAAAAGAGAACAAAAGTGAAGGAACGCCTAGAAAATGAAGGTAGATGGATAAGAGAACAGAGAGCTCTGTCATGCCCACTAGCTGCTGTCCCTTCGATGATTAAAGCCATAGAACACGACTCGAGCCAGAGCTCAGAAGAATAGCTGAGCCGAGCCCATGAATGAAGAGGATATGAGTAAAATCGGTCGGGGTGTCCGACACCACGGTCATTTCTGCCCGCATCGAAACATTCTCCTGACGGGAACGGGGGCCCCAGTGGGGACTGCTACGCGGGGGTGGGCTTGTCCCTTCCTCCCCCCCTACCCTTTTTGCTTAAGCACAAAAAAAAAAAAAAAAAAAAAAAAAAAAAAAAAAAAAGCCATAGAACACATGAGTGATACATATAATCATCCTTGTCACACATTAAAGAAGAAATAATTTATCTCATCTCTGCTGGTTGCAGCTGATCACCATTGCGCATATGCTGGGAATAAGGTTTTAGAGTTCCATCCTGGAAAAAACAAAGCATTTAAAGCAGCTACCACATGACATCTGTTTGACTTTTGCCGATTCCTCTAATTAACGAGAAGAAGAAAATTTCACAAAAAATATAAATCAGCTGTTGCTTTCATTTTATCATCTTCAAAGCAGGGGACCTTAAACAATAGTGTGCTAATTTTATCACCAACAGACGTTCCCCCTCCTGATGTTCTTGGCAAGCTTACAGAGATGATTCTGCTTGTTGCCTTCGTCCACCACATCATAACAATCTAGAGGCCTAATTAGCTGTAGCCATGTTACTATTGCATGTACAGGTCACTAAAGTTAGGAAGTAAAAAATCACAACTTTGTTTTTCCTGACTTTACTAGATGCATCTGTACTCGTCAGGTATAATCTATCCGCTTTAGCGCAAAAAAAAAAAAAAAAAAAATCACAACTTACATGGTGCCCATGGAAGAATTATTGTTTTTCACAAAATCAACCAGGACCCTTAAACAATAGCGTGCTAATTTGAAATTTGAATGGTCCCAGCTCCACCAACAGACGTTCCCCCTCCTGATGTTCTTGGAAAGCTTACGGAGATAATTCTGCTTGTTGCCCATTCCATCACATCAGAATATGCTAGAGGCCTAATCAGCTGTAGCCATGTTACTATTACATGATGCCCCATAGAAGAATTATTGTTTTTTCACAAAATCAACCATGGCATCCCCAAGGCACAATTAACACATTTCATTTGCCAACGTAGAAATCACTTTTTCCAATTGACGTAAGATTGGCAAAACTGGGCCAGCCTACTTCTTCCAACATGCATCCATATCACGCTGAAGCTCATATAATTGAAAATGCCAGCATAGACAGCATGTAAACCAAAACCTGATGGGTTATGACGCCATGGAGAACCAGATAAACTAGCCGATCGACTATAAAGCAGCCAGTATAGAGCATCCGAATCCCAAAGTAGTCGGTTTGGCAAGCAGAAATTCACTCAAAAGAAGGGTTTAAGAATTCGTGACCATCATATTAATCAGTACACCTGATTCAATTTTTCAAAAAAGAGCTGCAAACATACCAATGGGATCCAGGGAGCACAATAACATAAAAAAAAAAGAGGGGGGGGGGGGGGGGGGGGGGGGGGTGGGGGTGGCTACAATCAAGCTACTTTGTCACTACTAATGGAACAATTCCCATCCCCAACCCTTCCCTCTCACTATAAATCATAAGTGTACAGTAAATGTTGGCACAAGTTTATAATTACAACTGGTTGTTGTCTGGTGACCCTGCTGCTATTGCTCTTTTGGGTTCTAAAGTCGACCTTCGTGACCCTCCCCGTACAGTCATCATGCATCATCTTCTCCATCCCTCGTCATACATTCACTTTTATCCCCGTGGAGCTTTTCCCACCTCTCAAACTTCTTGGGAGTAGCTCGTTTCCCTCTTGACATTAGCTGTGCACGTAGCATAATCTATAGCATCTTCCCTAAGCAACCTCTTGAACTCCTGCATTACAAATATCATATTATGAATTAGTGCAATCTAGAAACTTTATATTGTCAGGGGCAACGAGAAAATGCTTACACTAATAGGATAATAGATTTTAACCTCTAAAACTGGTCACGCCCCGAGCCCCGAGGCGCGGCAGACGCCGGCACCGCCCACACGGCGGGCCGCACAGGCGTGCAAGGCATCGGATCATATCAAGCAAATACAGATATTCAAAACTGACATAATTATTTAAATTTATTCCAAAGCAGTCTTACAAAATTTCAAAATAACATATGCTTACGTAAGTCAAATACTTTAAATCAATCTAACTAAAGGACCCAATAACTGAAGGAATCGTCGGAAAATCTAACGCACTCCTCAATCCCTGAGATCAAGCCTCTGGATCTGAAAAAATGGAGAAAAATAGAATAATGAGCTACACTAGCCCAGTAAGCAACAAAAATACCCCAGAGTGGGGTCAGAGCATATCAGATCAAAATACAGGATAATGTCTGGAATAAATCATAAATAAACATCGTTTTGTTGTTTTCAAAACTTATTATCATTTTTCCAAAAAACTCTTATACCAGAATCTCAACATAATAGGCTACGGCCACGTAACCCAGTGGCATGGGGTTGGCACAAGGTGCCAAACACCACTATTATTAAGCACCGGTGGTACGGTGTCCAAATACCACATTCTAATCACCGGTGGTACGGGTGTCCTGAAACCGGGTTCCTCACAGATTACAAAGTCGACAGGGCCAACGTATTAATCCCCATTGGCGGGGGCCAGAACAGAACAGAACAGATCATAGCCATGCTGAGAATACATATATATAAAAACAGATTTCATAAATTTTCCAATCATAGTTTACGGATTTCAAAGCATAATTTTCAAAATTTTAAACCATGCCAGACCCATTTTAACTAAATACAAAACATATTTCAGAATTTAATCTATTTTATCAAATAATTTAGAATCACACTCGAAGTATTAAGTTACTTACCTCTTCTCGCTTGATTCCTACTTCAGGTAGACGGATCAGGTTCACCTGTTAAAGTTTAATTAATTTCTTGTTAATTTCAGACTAAGCAAAATTCAAAAATAATACTTTGGACATGGCCCAACAGATGCCCAAAGTTGGCCCATAATGGCACGGCCTGATAGGGCCCATATCGGACTCGGCCCAATGGGCCCGCCATAGACTCGGCTAAATAGGGCCCCCAAGGTTGGCTTCTAATTTGTTCATTTATACAATAAGATTTTTTTTGCAGGGACTAATACTTAATTACAGGGTACTATTCTATAATAAAACTTGAGTGAGGAGAACTAAATAAATATAGGTGGGGGGCCTTTATGTAATGAAATCTTTCCTATAGGGATCAAATACAAATTACAGGAGTCCCTATTTCTGAAATAGCATACTGTCAAGGGCTTAACTGCAAAAAATCTGTTTATTGGTCAAATGGATTTGGGTTTCGGATCCCGGGTTTCGGGTTCGGGTTCCAGTTCAGGTTCAGATTCAGGTTTGGGTTTGGGTTCGGGTTCGGGTTCGGATTCTCGGGTTTGATCTGGATCCAAGTTGGGCCCATGGGGGTATTGCCCAACTGGGCCCAACCGGACTGGACTGGGCCCAAGTTGGGCCTGCAATGGACTAGGCCCAACGGCCCAATTTGGCCCGTGATGGGCCTCCTCCTTCCCCAAACTCCCCCCACGAACAGGGGGAGAAGAAGAGACGGAGGAGAGAGGGAGGTGGCCGGCGGGGGTGGCCGGCTTGGGTGGCCGGGGGCCACCCCTCGATCGACTGCCAGCCAGCCGCCATGGCGGCCGGCGGCGTTGCAGGGACCGACGGGGAGGAGAAGCAACCGAGATGATGATCTCGGCTGCTTGGGCTGAAACAGAGGAGAGGAGGATCTCGACGGAGGAGGGCTTACCGGCGGTCGACGGAGGTGGCAAATCCCGGCCGAGGGAGGCTCGGTCCGGCGTCAAGCGACGGCGGCGATGTTTGAAGCCGAGGGGTTGGATCTCGGAGCAGGGGAAGCTCGCGGAGGGGATCCGGGCGGCGCTCGGTCGGGAAGACACACCGATCGGAGAGGAGGAGGAGGGAAGGAGGAAAGAGAAGGAGGAAGAGGGCTCGGTTTGCCCTAGGGAGGAGGATTTGGGGGGTTTTTATCACCCCCCTCGTGATGGCTCTCCGCCGCGAAGATCGCGGCGGCCGAGCGAGATCCGCGGCCGCGATTCGGCCGCGGATGAGCTGGAGGGGGGGGTGCCGCGGGACTAGCGACATCCCCGCCCCGATCATCCCCGGAAGAGCCGGAGAGGATCGCAAATCGCGATCCTCTGTTCCGGCCTTCCAAAAAGAGAACGGGACTGAAGTCGGCAGGGGCTGCCGACTTCAGCCCGTGTCTCACAAAAACAGTCAATAATAGGGCTATGGTTGGGAAGTAAAGGGAAATGCAACATGAAATGTTTTCAGCCAAGTGTTGCTTCATAGTTATATGACTAATTAGCCAATAAAATGAAAGCATATTTACTTTGATGTGAAGCTGAAGATCGACCAAATTGCTGATAGATGCATGTCCGGCAAAACAGGTTTTCAACATAAGATAGGAAAAATGACAACCAAATATCCAAAAGATCCAAACACTTCATGGTGAAAAGTGTGAGATTATATTAGCAGTGGAGAAATACGGTGTAAATTAAGAAATCTAAAGTTTCAGTGGCAAACCTGGTATTTTTGAACCATATCTTCATAGGAAGTAGGCAAAATAATTGGAGCACCATGGATGTTGAAGGGAATATTTTGCTTAGATAGCATCTCTCGAGGCTTTGGATTCCTTTAGGCAAAATGCCTAATTTGGAAAGAAATGTAGATTTCATTAACTGGCTTGAGATAATTAAATGTACATGCCCTGTAGCAAACAACAGGCAAGAAATGACTACTAAATAAAGAAAGAACAGACGTGGCATTAGGCATCATTTAAACCATACACAATTTTTAAATGTCTTTTAAACTTTAGGAGGAGTTGCAGAGCTAATGCATCAGGGCGATCAGCCTGAAAAGCAACAAAATGTCAATAACCACTAGAAAATAATTTGTAAATGAAGCTATGATAACATTACAATACCACTGCTATTATGGCCAAATAGAAAATCCACGACTTCTATAAAGAATCCAAAACCTTGTTAAATCATATACAGAAAAAATATGAAAGCGACATAGGAACGGAAGTTTCAACATAAATAGCCCATTGACAGAAACAGAGACAATAGTGAAATGTGCAGTTGATTGTCATCCTTCTGAAGCCGATCACAGAAAATTTACAGAAGAAAACAGAAACAATTAATTTGCATGCTTAGTATCCGCCAAAACCATTGCAACTATTTCTGACTGAAAAGAAATAGAAAATGTTATCACCTGAAAATTTTGTAGGTCCTCTTTCAAAATATATGTATTATTAGACATGCCTCCAGGATTCACTGTCATGCTAATGCCCAGATAAATGATACACTCCAGATTCAGCATCCACATTTTATTTTTTGCTATGGAGCTTTAAAGAATCCCACTGCTGTGAGAAGGAACTCCAGGCTTTCATATTGGCATCAAGAGATCCAGCCTTAACTTGTATTACTGAATTGCTATCATAAATCAAGTAAAGAGGCTCATCTGGGCAAGTAAATGGAAGAGATGCAAGATTTTCCGTGCAATATCTGCAAAAAGAAGATCTACTTCTCAATACAAATGCTGACTGAATTACAATCTAGCATATGCATGATATTCAGATATTTACAGAAGAAAGCTAACTGACGAATAATTCCAGCCACCAGACTCAAATTTCTGCACTATTGAGTGCATAAATTTGTTCCTTGAAACATGATTTCCTCGAATAAGCCTGTATATTTGAGATATTCCTGTCCTGATGAATGCCTTGTGACTTCCATCAGATTTTCCTCTCATGTTTTCTGATACTGTAGTCCGGTTGCTTGCAATGGATTGGACAAACTTATATGACATCTGGAGGCCATCCCCCAAACGGCTTTCAAAGGAAGAAGGATATCTGCAAAGATGCCGTTATTACTCCATATATACTAATTCTGTTTGGGGAAAAAATTGAAGGGTTTTAGCATGTTATAATGCGCAGCGGAAGTTAGGAATTTTAAAAATTTCTTGATAAAGTTCCTTAACATAAAACCCTTATAAGCCAAGATCACCTTAATGGAAGCAATCAAATAATATAATATAAATGCAGAAATAGAAGAATACCTCTAACGCTAATCCAATATGCAGAATTTTCACTAGGTGCCCAAGTGTTCACCCTCCAACGTTGATCCACAGGAAAACTTGATTTAAGTCTTAAGCTCCAAAGACTTTGATCCTTAATGCAGAATTCTTAAAGAACTCTAATGGCTTGCTTTCCTTTCTTTCTATTTTTCTTTAACCTTCTAAAATTACTTCTAATCCTTTTGTCCTAAAGAAGACCACCTTGTCTTGGCTTAGGACACACTAGAAGCAATGCTAGAAAGAAAGAAACTAATGTAAGAAAGAAAGAAGAGAGGAGTGGGGTGGAGTTGGAATGATGAAACCCATGGAGTGCTAGCCTATTTATAATAGGTGTAGGGATGCATCTCCAAGGGATGCATCCCATCCACACATCCTTTCATGAAAGGACATCATCTAAGGGCCATATCAAATAAGAGGAGGTGCAGATCAAGTGAAGAGGTGTATCAAATGATATGTCCTTTCATGTGGTGCCATATTTTGACCAAGTCAACATCACATGCTAATCACATGTCCATCATGCCTCACCTCTTGATCTTTCATGATGATGATCCAAGGGCTCCAATGCAAGGCGCCATTTACTTGACCCATTATGTCTTCATCCAATGGTGGGATTAAGATCCAATGGTCAATTATGATAGCCATCCTCTAACCCAATCCAATTGGGTTAAACCAACTCTCCATTATGTCTTCATCCAACGGTAGATCAAGATCTAACGGTCTAGATTGAATGATTTATTAAATCTAATCCAATTAGACTCAAACCAAGCCAATTAGGTGCCAACTCTTGGCTAACCCATATTAGAAGATGATCTAATCAAATTAGATCAATTAAGAATCAGATTCGAATCCAATTCGAATCAAGAGCTAAGGGTTTGCAACACCTGCTAGGATGTCTATCTTGCAAACATGATCTAATCCAATTAGACCCTTAATAAGTTTTCTTGTGTGTGACCCATTGGGTTCCATACTTAGCCACCAATAGGTGTGAGTGCAAGTTGACCCAACTTGATTAAAACTCTTCTAATCGATTTAAGTCCAAACTGCGCGAACCCAAACTTAACAATTAGAATCCTTTCTAATTGGTGATCGAATTAAACTCTTTAATTCGATCAAACCTATAAGACAAGATTGACGTCTAGCAACGTGTCATGTCTACCCGGAAAATATGGAATTTGGTGGAAATACCAAAAATACCCTTCAGTGGCAAGTTACCGTGCAATTCAATCCTTTAATCAAACTGCATCCCGAATATGTATATGAGTATGAATATATGTCAAACTCAATTTTATATTCATATATTTCTCAATCTTCTAATGATAATTCGAATAATGAAATATTAGAAACTCTTTCTAATTTTCATTGTGCTTTGATCAAAGACTTTCTGAATTATCATATGATTAGAATAAATAGGATGCGATCTTCTCTTACTAGAAGTGATTAATTCCTTGTTGACCTACTCATAACCTTCGTACACATTCCACCATATCCAGAAGACCTCGTACATAACTTATTGTCATGAATGAGTGGAAACCAAAATATGGATTTATGTGCACAAGATACTATGGTGATCTCAGGTCAAAGGATCAGTTGCACAACTCCCACTAAGAGAATCATCTTTTGACATGTAAGTAAGACTTCATAAGATTTCTCTTTGTAGGTCAATTCAGTGAACTCATTTCTCTAATGAGCACCCACATCTTTGTATTAGTGTCTCCACACAAGTGATTGTGAGATCAATCACCCTCTGCATCGAGCATACATAAGATGTGCCAGTCTTTCCGGTAAACATTGATCCTCGACTCAATGTACCAATGACTGGGAATATTTAAGATTAGGATTTTAAGATTTTAGGTCTCACTAGTATGATCTCATCATAGCCTCAAAATCATTGTCTTAATCTAAGAGGTTCATCACAAATATAATCAACAGCATATGATGAAACACAATGCCTTTATTTATATTAAATGTCATGTACATGATTTAGAAAATCAAAAGAAAATCCTTCACAATACATATTGCGATTGGCTTGTAGGGCATCTACTCTTTCAATCTCCCACTTGCACTAAAGCCAATCGCCCTTATATTTCATCCCCATACAATCGAGGTGGCGATCGAACTGCTGTTGTGGTAGAGCTTTAGTGAACGGGTCTGCTAAGTTGTTCTTTGTGTCTACTCGTTCAATGACTATGTCTTGTCTCTCGACAATCTCTCGAACGAGGTGGAAGCGTCTTAGAATGTGTTTGGATTTGTGATGAGATCTTGGTTCCTTTGCTTGAGCAACAGCTCCAGTGTTGTCACAATAAACTGGAACTGGTCCAGCAATCTCAGGAACTACTCCCAACTCAGCGATGAACTTCTTCATCCAGACAGCTTCCTTAGCGGCTTCACTTACAGCGATGTATTCTGCCTCAGTAATTGAGTCAGCTACAGTTTGCTGCTTGGAACTCTTCCAGCTCACTGCACCACCATTTAGGATAAAGACATACCCTGAAGTGGACTTGCTATCATCTGGGTCTGATTGAAAACTAGAATCAGAAAATCCTTCTAGTTTCAACTCAGATCCTCCATAAATTAGAAAAATATCTTTAGTCCTTCTAAGTACTTAAGAATATTTTTCACAGCTATCCAATGATTTTCTCCTGGATCAGCCTGGAATCTGCTTGTTATGCCTAAGGCATAAGCAACATCAGGCCTAGTACATAGCATAGCATACATAATTGATCTACTGCCGAAGCATAGGGAATAGAATTCATTCTATTCCTCTCTTCAGATGTCTTAGGAGACATCTTCTTAGAGAGACGTATGCCATGACTCATAGGTAAGTAACCTCTTTTACTTCCTTCCATGCTGAATCTTTTCAGCACACGATCTATGTACTTAGATTGGGACAAGCCTAACATCCTTTTAGATCTATCCCTATAGATCTTTATACCAAGTATATAGGATGCTTCTCCCAAGTCTTTCATGGAAAAGCTTTTTGATAGCCAAGTCTTGACCGATTGTAACATTGGAATATCATTTCCAATGATTAGTATGTCATCTACATACAATATTAAGAAGACAACGGCACTCCCACTAGTCTTCTTGTACACACATGGTTCATCCACATTTTTGATAAAACCAAACTCTTTGACTGTTGTATCAAAACGGATGTTCCAACTCCTCGATGCTTGCTTTAATCCATAAATGGATCTCTTAAGCTTGCATACTTGATTTGCTCTCCCACTTGAGACAAATCCTTCTGGCTGTGTCATGTAAACCTCTTCCTCAAGATAACCATTAAGGAAGGCGGTTTTGACATCCATCTGCCAAATTTCATAATCATAGTATGCAACTATTGCAAGCAAAATCCGAATAGATTTAAGCATGGCAACTGGTGAAAAAGTTTCATCATAGTCAATTCCTTGCTTTTGCCTGAAACCTTTTGCCACCAATCTAGCCTTGTAGGTTTCTACTTGGCCATCTGCTCCAATCTTCTTCTTATAGACCCATTTGCAACCTATAGGATTTACACCTTCTGGTGCATCAACCAAAGTCCATACTTGGTTGGTATACATAGAGTCTATTTCGGATTTCATAGCTTTTAACCATTTGTTAGAGTCATTACTCATGATAGCTTCCGAATAGGTCAGAGGATCATCATTTTCGACGATGTGGGCTTCATCATTCTCAATGATAAACCCATATCTCTTAGGTGCATTTCGCACTCTATCTGACCTTTGCAGAGGAGATGTGTGTTGTGGTTGTACTTCATCAATGGGTACATCTGGTTGAATAATTTCTTGTGTTTCTATTTGTAGGTCTTGAACTTCATTAAGTTCAATTCTTCTTTCACTGCCCTTTTCTAAGATAAACTCTTTTTCTAAGAAAGTGGCATGCCTACTAACAAATACCTTTTGTTCAGTAGGGTGATAGAAGAGATATCCAATACTTTCTTTGGAATAACCTATAAGTGTACATTTATCTGATCTAGCACTTAGCTTATGTCCAAAATTTCTTTTGACATATGCTTGGCAGCCCCATATTTTAAAATATTTAAGATTGGGCTTTCTACCTCTCCATATCTCATATGGAGTCTAGATACAGATTTTGAAGGTATCCTGTTTAGCACATATGTAGCAGTTTCTAAGGCATAACCCCAGAAGGAAATAGGAAGATCTGTAAAGCACATCATGGACCTTACCATATCTAATAGAGTACGATTCCTCCGTTCAGCTACACCATTTAGTTGTGGCGTATACGGAGGTGTCCATTCAGAGAGAATGCCCTTTTCTTTAAGATGATTTAAAAATTCACTAGAAAGGTATTCACCTCCTCGATCAGATCGAAGGATTTTAATACGCTTTCCGGTTTGTTTTTCAACCATACTTTGATACTCTTTAAACTTATCAAAGGCTTCGTATTTATGTTTCATAAGATACACAAATCCGAACCTTGATAAATCATCAGTGAATGTGATGAAGTAAGAGTATCCGCCTCTAGCTGGAGTTGTCATAGGACCACATACATCTGTATGTATAAGTCCTAATAACTCACTTGCCCTTTTTCCATGTCCAGTGAATGGAGACTTGGTCATTTTTCCCATAAGACAAGATTCACAAGTTCCTAATGATTCATAATCATAAGGATCAAAGAACTCTTCTTTGTATAACTTGTTGATTCTTGATTCACTTATGTGACCAAGTCGGCAATGCCAAAGGAGGGTATTATTCACTTCCTCTCTCTTTCTTTTATTGCTTTTATTAATATGAAAGACATTGTCATTAAGTAATAAAACTAGAAGACCATTTTCCATAATGCCATTGCAAAGATGCTTATTAGAAAAATAAATAGAGCAACCATTGCCCTTTCCATTAATTTCAAAACCTTTCTTTAACAACAAAGAAATGGAAATTACATTTCTAATAATTTTGGGCATATAATAACAATCTTCTAATTGTAGGAGCTTTTCCGAAGGCAATTCCAAGTTGTAGGTTCCAACAGCTTCAGCCTGGATGGACTCTCCTCCAGCGCCATACAGCTCGAAGTCAGCTTTCTTCAAAATTTTAATTTTCTGTAGTCCATGCAAAGATTTGCAAATGTGAAAACCACAGCCGGTATCCAATACCCATGAATTTGAATTTGAAGAACTTAATGACAAGTTGGCATGTAACATAAACATACCTTTTGATGCAACTCTTGCATCGGTCTTCATACTTGCAAGAAAGCTCTTGCAATTCCTTTTCCAGTGGCCAGCTTTGCCGCAATGAAAACAGGTACTTGATCCGGAGTTTTTCTTTCCTTTTTTCTTTTTGATGCTACTCTTGGGGTTCAATCGTTTCTTAGAACCCTTATTTCCTGATTTCCTCATAGAGGTGCTATTTATAAGAAGGAGTGGACCTTTATCCTTCTTAATATGCCCTTTAGCTGTTTTGAGCATATTTAACAGCTCAGGCAGGGAGGTGTTCAGCTTGTTCATGTGAAAGTTCACAACAAACTGAGAGAATGAATTAGGCAGTGATTGCAGGATCAAATCCTGACTGAGCTCACTATCCATAGCAAAACCTAATTGACTTAATCTGGTGATCAAGTCTATAACCATAAGAACATGGTTTTGCACTGGAGTTCCTTCATTCATTCTAGCACGGAACAACTGCTTAGATATCTCATACCTAGCAGTCCTGCTTTGTTCTCCATACAACTCTTTTAAATTGAGAAGTATGTATTGAGTGTCCATGCCTTCATGTTGCCTCTGTAATTCATTGTTCATAGAGGCAAGTATGATACATTTGACAGTCACACTGTCATTTTTCCACATCTTATGTGTGGCAACCTCCTCTTCTGTGGCATCATCCCCTAGATCTCCAAGATCAGGGGTTTCAAGTATATAGGAAATTTTCTCCTGAGTGAGTACTATCTTTAAATTCCTCAACCAGTCCACATAGTTTGGTCCGGTCAACTTGTTGGCATCTAAGATGCCTCTTAGTGAAAGTGAAGAAGCCATTTAATAATTCTACATATGCAAGAACAAAACTAATATAAGCAGACCAATCATGATGACATGTTTGCAACTAGATAAGGACTTTAATCTAATTTGTCTCCTACTATTTTTATCGAATATCATAGCCCTCTCCTATGATAAACGTGAAAATATAATTTTTCTGAGTAGGGTTGAGATCCTAATTCATCATAAAAAGCCTTGTGTTTACACAACAAACTCTTATGAGTTCAAAGGTAGGAAACTCTTTCCAATTGCATCTCATGCAATTCTCAACTTTATCTTGTCCTCTTAAAATACTTATTGCCTTGTGTTAGCACAACAAACAATAATATTTTAGTTAAGTCAAACCCTTCATTTCCATATAGTCATATTCGAATAATATTGCCCTTGTGGTTGCACAACAAGGCAATATATATTAAAATATGCCATAAGCATCTTAATGCACCAAGACAGTATAACATCAGTCCCCATTGCAAGTCTTGTGTTAGCACAACAAACTAGCATGGATCTTGACATAATAATATCAAGGCATGAAGGAAGGCTATCAATAGTGTTATATCAATATTAAGCTTATCCATAATAGGCAATCAAACAATTGGTCAAGTAAGCAGGTGGGAGGCTCCCCTTACTCAGAGAGTAAGGTCCTAATTAAGTAACCACCTTTAGTGCTTTCCTTAGACACCAATTAGATTAATTGTTCTAGAATGGGTTAGCTCAAAGTTTTTCAACACTATGACTTAATATAATTTTTATTGAGGGCTTACTAGTCTCTAGCACATTCTTTAATTGTAACATACATTTAACATGTCTAAAATAAACTATTATGCATCATGGCTATCTCATAGCATGTATAAATCATAAGCAATTAATTAACATGCTTCAACATATTTTCATATGGAAAATTTCATATCATGATATTTTATTACATAACATATCATATATTAATCATACATTTCAGCATTTCTCTAAGCATATGACATTACTATCTCATAGTAAATTAATAATCATACATCATACATAATTATTTGATTGAACCAATTAAGGATGGCTCTGATACCACTGTTGGGGGAGTCTCCACTCCTACATGGGTTCGGTCCTATTAAAAATAGGGTGACACCCATGTATACCTATCAGAGCACGCATCTCTATACGCCTTCGGACGGAGAGCCACGCTTCGTCACACGATCACGCGTGAGAGTTTCCGGAGATCGGTCACAACTCTTGGACCTTTGCTCTGATACCACTGAAGGGTTTTAGCATGTTATAATGCGCAGCGGAAGTTAGGAATTTTAAAAATTTCTTGATAAAGTTTCTTAACATAAAACCCTTATAAGCCAAGATCACCTTAATGGAAGCAATCAAATAATATAATATAAATGCAGAAATAGAAGAATACCTCTAACGCTAATCCAATATGCAGAATTTCCACTAGGTGCCCAAGTGTTCACCCTCCAACGTTGATCCACACGAAAACTTGATTTAAGTCTTAAGCTCCAAAGACTTTGATCCTTAATGCAGAATTCTTAAAGAACTCTAATGGCTTGCTTTCCTTTCTTTCTATTTTTCTTTAACCTTCTAAAATTACTTCTAATCCTTTTGTCCTAAAGAAGACCACCTTGTCTTGGCTTAGGACACACTAGAAGCAATGCTAGAAAGAAAGAAACTAATGTAAGAAAGAAAGAATAGAGGAGTGGGGTGGAGTTGGAATGATGAAACCCATGGAGTGCTAGCCTATTTATAATAGGTGTAGGGATGCATCTCCAAGGGATGCATCCCATCCACACATCCTTTCATGAAAGGACATCATCTAAGGGCCATATCAAATAAGAGGAGGTGCAGATCAAGTGAAGAGGTGTATCAAATGATATGTCCTTTCATGTGGTGCCATATTTTGACCAAGTCAACATCACATGCTAATCACATGTCCATCATGCCTCACCTCTTGATCTTTCATGATGATGATCCAAGGGCTCCAATGCAAGGCGCCATTTACTTGACCCATTATGTCTTCATCCAATGGTGGGATTAAGATCCAATGGTCAATTATGATAGCCATCCTCTAACCCAATCCAATTGGGTTCAACCAACTCTCCATTATGTCTTCATCCAACGGTAGATCAAGATCTAACGGTCTAGATTGAATGATTTATTAAATCTAATCCAATTAGACTCAAACCAAGCCAATTAGGTGCCAACTCTTGGCTAACCCATATTAGAAGATGATCTAATCAAATTAGATCAATTAAGAATCAGATTCGAATCCAATTCGAATCAAGAGCTAAGGGTTTGCAACACCTGCTAGGATGTCTATCTTGCAAACATGATCTAATCCAATTAGACCCTTAATAAGTTTTCTTGTGTGTGACCCATTGGGTTCCATACTTAGCCACCAATAGGTGTGAGTGCAAGTTGACCCAACTTGATTAGAACTCTTCTAATCGATTTAAGTCCAAACTGCGCGAACCCAAACTTAACAATTAGAATCCTTTCTAATTGGTGATCGAATTAAACTCTTTAATTCGATCAAACCTATAAGACAATATTGACGTCTAGCAACGTGTCATGTCTACCCGGAAAATATGGAATTTGGTGAAAATACCAAAAATACCCTTCAGTGGCAAGTTACCGTGCAATTCAATCCTTTAATCAAACTGCATCCCGAATATGTATATAAGTATGAATATATGTCAAACTCAATTTTATATTCATATATTTCTCAATCTTCTAATGATAATTCGAATAATGAAATATTAGAAACTCTTTCTAATTTTCATTGTGCTTTGATCAAAGACTTTCTGAATTATCATATGATTAGAATAAATAGGATGTGATCTTCTCTTACTAGAAGTGATTAATTCCTTGTTGACCTACTCATAACCTTCGTACACATTCCACCATATCCAGAAGACCTCGTACATAACTTATTGTCATGAATGAGTGGAAACCAAAATATGGATTTATGTGCACAAGATACTATGGTGATCTCAGGTCAAAGGATCAGTTGCACAACTCCCACTAAGAGAATCATCTTTTGACATGTAAGTAAGACTTCATAAGATTTCTCTTTGTAGGTCAATTCAGTGAACTCATTTCTCTAATGAGCACCCACATCTTTGTATTAGTGTCTCCACACAAGTGATTGTGAGATCAATCACCCTCTGCATCGAGCATACATAAGATGTGCCAGTCTTTCCGGTAAACATTGATCCTCGACTCAATGTACCAATGACTGGGAATATTTAAGATTAGGATTTTAAGATTTTAGGTCTCACTAGTATGATCTCATCATAGCCTCAAAATCATTGTCTTAATCTAAGAGGTTCATCACAAATATAATCAACAGCATATGATGAAACACAATGCCTTTATTTATATTAAATGTCATGTACATGATTTAGAAAATCAAAAGAAAATCCTTCACAATACATATTGCGATTGGCTTGTAGGGCATCTACTCTTTTAAAAATTAATATAGACAATATGGCTAATTTGATTGCCATGTACTTTTCTTTCATGTTCATGAGCAAGTGATGGGCCAACTTTGAATCCACCTTCAGTGGATCAGGTTCAAGTGCTACAAGATATGGAACACACGTAATTGGATGAACCAAACCTTGACGTAGTACAATTTCCACAATCTGCACAAAATAGAATTAAAATATCAAATGTAAAAACAGCATTGGAAAAGGACAATCTATGAGCGGGTCACAAACATACATAGATTTCTTATTTGGAAAGAAACAAAAGAAGAGTGACAAACTTGTTCCCTCACATCCAAGCATCTTTCCAAGATACTGTTCCAATACATTTGAACAATTCCCCCGCAGATGTTAGTGTCACCTGCACAACAATCATAATCTATATACAAATCCACCTCAAATAAAATATAACAAAAGGATCCAAATTCACTATCCATTAAATATACTAAGAAGCTATTGTAGTAGAATTTTAGCTTATTAGTTGATTATTGTCTTAGTTGATGATTTTATGGAATTTTGAGGTTATGAATTTTTGGCATTTAAATTTGGATCTAGACACTCTTACGGGCACTTATTTATTTATTTATTTATTTTACAGATGATAGACTTAAATCCTTTTGTTATATTTTATTTGAGATGGAATGTCCCACACGTTTTCTATTGTTGGATTTGTGTTATCATGGCAGTATCCCTCGGTAGCAGGTTTAGCGTTATGTTCCGGATTTGATTGTTAGCTGTCAGGGCCAATCCGCTGCTTCTAATTAGTTATGAGAAACAAAAGAAAAGCAAACTAAACGTATTGTCGTTGCCATTTTCCAATTTCCTGGAGGAATGTCTTGTGGAAAGCATCAATTCATTGATTGGCTAGTCCAGACACAGGTCAAGCATCTTAAGTTGATTCTACTCCAGCATACCTCTCAGAAACCTCATCTGAAGAAGTCCCGCAATTTTTTGCAAGATTTGGATTGAAAGGAAAACAAGAAGAATGAAGCAGTTCATATATATATATATATTTCTATGCAGATTACTGTTTTGATACGGGAGACCTCAAAAATCCGCATTATGGCACCTCAATGCATCAAATACAAGAAACTATAACTCAGCTCAAATGAAAACGTACATCTTGCTGGCCTGCGGCTGGCCTGCCATAACTATTTCATCCTGCAACCACAAATATTGGAAGAACATATTGATGAAAAAGAGTATCACGTGTCCCCTCAATTGAAGAAAAAAATGTAATATACTTTGCACATTCCAGATACTGGGAAGAGATAAAAATGGCATTGCATTTCATTCCGTTCTTCCCACCCAAAATCTGCTGCCGTTGGCTATAAAGCCTGGCCATTCAGTGGGCAAGAATAAGGATCTTAGGACACTATGACAATCATCGTGTGCATCTTCTCTAACAAATCCAACTTGCATGCAGTATCCAACGTTTGGAGTTGCATTGCAGCATTACTAGCTTCCGCAGCTTTGTGATGTCCTAGCAATCATCGTAGGAGAGACTGCATTCTAAACTCTACCAACTCCAGATTGCTCGGCACATTGCAGTTCTGCACGATTTTCACAGCAGGCACTCGCAAACATCCAGAGTCACCAATGAACGAAGATTTGAAATTCTTTCATGGTTGGAGCAGTTGGGAACATCCAAATCATTTAACTGAAATGAGATTTTCAAACATTCTCATCCAAACGTTTGGAGTGAAACAAGAACGCCATCTTATCAGGCCACAAGAACAAGCATTCATTTTGAGAAGTCTCGCCATCAGAGGACACCCCAAGGACATCAGAACTCGAGCAGCATAACATGTTTAGCAAGGGAAGGATATCAATAAGCACAATAATTTACCTCTTGTGATGGAAGTATCTACTGCTGACCTATTCCTGTTAAATTGGACTTCTCAATAATCTGTATCTGACATTTGGACATATGAGTGCTATGAACTTGCAACAAGACTAGGTGAGTCAAAAATCTCATATGGTATCAGAAACTTCCCTGATGGATTATGGGACCTGCATTCTGCTAGACATCAAAATTTCGAAATGCAATGCAGCAAATTATCATAGTGGAATACTAGCTAGAATATTTCTCTCCCATCTGCCACAAACAGGCAAGTTTTGCAGTTTGTTGGGGTACATCTTGGATTGTTTTTTAAACAAAATCTAAACTTGCAAAATCCCCTAAAACACTAGTCAAAATAATGCCTCCATAGGCCTGTGGCTGCGCTCTGTTCTCATAATTCCAAAATGCTACAAATTGCATGAGGAAGAACATTTAATATCCTATGCTGATTGAGAAAGAGTAAATAAAGATATTTGTATTGCCCAAAAAAGTAGAGCTTCATTGGAGTCTCCTGAAGCGTGCTAGCGATTCATGCTAGCTTTCCCATGCATTGCATGTAACCGAAAATCCTGCAACATCGAGATTGAAGAGGAACAAAGACTGTTAAATAAAAACTAATGAACAAATATGGAATACTACTAGACAAGTCATCTTTTATTATCAATAATCTTCGTAGGGAGAAGTCCAAATGCTTACCTGAAGAAAGTTTGGAGAGTTCATCCATGGAAGCCATCATACCGGTCATCCTCAGCTTGATACATTCCTCTGTTTCCCATTGCAACAACTCGATACATTTAGATCATAAAGATGTGATATTAGTCATCTATCAAGCAATTGACAAAGACAGTCAAAATTTTGTAACTGTCATCCACTGTGAAAACTTACGCGAGGAGCAAAAAAGGCATTGGGATCATAAGAAATATGACCTGACAAAAAGCTACTCCATTAATAACTTTCTATTAGTCATTCTAAGAAATTTGGGCTACAACAATTTTAGCTTTTCAGGCGGTCATAGATTCATAGCTTCCCAGTTCTCATTCTTGTCAACCCATAAATTTCCCATTCCTGCTTTGCATTTTCCGGAACCAGTTCGCAGGGCAAAGAAACAAGATCATATAAGCTACTGGATTAAGCATCAAAATGGCACAATAAATGATAGTTCTGCTAGTACTTATATGGTTCTGAACTCTGAAGATAGAAGCATAAACAACCATCATTCTACTAAGGTTCTGGACCAATGGGCAAGAGATACATATAGATAACTGAATTGCATGAAATTAAGTATTCCTTATATCAGTAACGGAGGTGCATATAGCAAGTAAATCCAACAGGAATTGTCGTAAATGCTGCAAATTTAACATGTGGAATAAAAGGAAAATCAGCTTCTACCGGAATTTATCAACAATATGTGGAAATTATTAAAATGAATTTTATTTTTAGCTGAAACAACAATAAGAAGAGCATATTTTTGAGGTTAGACAACCCTGGTTGTAGGAACTAAACAGCAGCAAAGTTTTTGAGGCTTCTCTGATATAGATAATAATTTGCAGTTTCCAGTTGCTGCATGTCATTAGAAACCAAATCCACAAGAACTGATGTTGTTATCGGTAGCCAAAAAGAAAAAGAATAAATAAATAAAGATCTAATTGCTAAGTACGTTGGCTAAAAAGAAGCATAGAATCCCTATTCTTCTAGTTCTTTTAGATGCTCTGCCTAACAATTCTATCAAATTTTTCCTTGGAAAAATAAGTCTAGAAAACTTTTCCCATTATTAGAATCAATCAAAATAAACTTTAAAACATGTATCAAGGAAATAAAGGGCTCAGCTGGCTGCTATTGCAATGTAAATATCTCATAAGCTGCTGCTAGGATAGATGAATACATCCTATCTTGAAAGGACATAAAGAAAAGAGCGATAAATTGAAGACAGGTTAAGCAAAGTTGTATACCTGGAAAGAACAGAAACCATGGTTGAAATTGATTAGAGAGCAGTGCCACTGCTGCTGGTGGCGGTGTTGTCGAAATTTATAGTGAAACTGTAGGGCGACTTGTTATAGAAGGCATGCACCGATTCATCATCTTGAGTATATATACACGCACCTGCTGGATGCCTTGGATTATTTGCCACTCTGGGCTGGCCCTTTGGCAAATTTTTGTCTTGAGTTCTGAGCTGCACCAGATCTCCAGCTTCTCCAGATGAGCCATATGTACTCCTTTCAGTAAGCATGACGGGAGCGATTTCATTTCATAATCGACCAGTTTCATCCTTTTCAAGGATTGAAGATTCTCCATCACTTGCAATTTCGGGCAGTCCTTAACCTCGAGGGTTGCGAGCGCAGGAAGGTGTGAAACTTTCTCCAGGTTGGGATTTTTCAATATATTCAATTCTTTGAGCGAACGGAGGTTCTGAATTGTCGTTAGGCTGCCCGCATGACAGATCCTCAATGTTGTCAGGGAGGTTGCGTGGAGTAGGAGACCCTCGGGAAGAGCCTTCAACTTGGGGCAGAGTAGAAGGTGCAGGTGCTTTAGGCATGGCATTGCTTGTGTGCCTTTGTCCCAATTCCATTCCTGCCAATTACGCATATATTTGAACTCTAGTGTCTCCAGCTTGGGGAATGCACACTTGGAAGAATCTACTCTTGCTCTACCGCCGACCAAAAATTCAGGTCCAACGTCTATGACTGATGCAGCACCCTCGATGTGGAGAAATTCTAGATGAGGGAGCAACCCACAAGGTGGAAGCTGCTCACAATAATTGCAATAGTGTAGCTCCAACCGCCTCAAATGTGGAAAAAGAATTGATGTTGATGAAGATGTCTCTGCCATCCACTTTGAGAACTCACGGCCGAAGTAACACGCAATGCTCAGTCGTTCCAGGCAGGGAGGAGGGTGGAGCTCTTCAAACACCTCCTCGATTCTCCTCATCTCCTCCTCAGTGGGTTGAAGGCTTAGCGTGCATCTCAGCTCGAGTGACCAAAGCTTGGATTTGTTTCCAATTTCGGCTGCTTTTGCCTCAGAGCTGCTGGATATGCCACTCCAACTTATTTGATTGAGAGATCCGTGAGACACGAGAGAGATCTCAATTCTTTCATCGTGCAGTTAAATCCACGTAGTAGTTGAAGATTTTGAAGCCTCCCTAGCCCCGCGGGCATCCCCACCACCCCCGTCTCAAAAAGATCGAGGCTCCTAAGGTTGTGTAAATTCACGATACTGTTGGGAAGGCGAGAAAGGGACCAACAGAAGTTGACAGTCAAGTACTGGAGATTTGTGAGATTTCCTATGCTTTCTGGTATCACGCTTATCTTGGTGCATGAGATATTCAAGTATCGTAAATTTCTGAGATTCCCTATGCTTTCCGGCATGACACTTATCTGGGACGACGACATATTTAGGTACCTTAGGTGTTTGAGGTTCCCCAAAGAATCCGGCAACCTTTGAATATATGAGAAAACCAGATCCAGCAATCTTAAACGAGAAATTTTATTAAAAACAACATCTATCTGGGTCTCAGACATCTGAGTCCCTCTCCATATTAGAGTTCTCAGCGAGTCCTGTTTTACTAACACATCAAAGATTTCCGTTGTTTCACGGCCTCTTACGTATGCCCGACGTAGCTTCATCGGCCCGTTACTGCTGCCTGCTTCATGTCCCTTCCTAACAACCGAGCTCTCATCTCGTGCCAGATACTGAGCAAGACAGTGCAAGAGGTCATGCATCTGGAATTCACCTCGATCTTTATTAGATTCCGCATATGGCTGCAGAAGATTCCGCATAATTAACTCTCTATAGTACTCTTCTGCTGTCTCTTCAACAGTCGAACTCCCCTCAGCTTTCACAAATCCCTCAGCAATCCAAAGTCGAGTAATAGTATCCATATTGATTATGCAGTCTTCAGGAAACAATGAGCAGTATATAAAACATTGCTTCAGATAGCTTGGTAGGTCTTCGTAACTCAAATATAATGCTCCCTTAACCTCCTCAGGAAGCCCGGATGAGGACCATGCAGTGCTTTCAAGAACTCCATTCCAAGTTCTCCTGGTCTTCTCCTTCGTGCATAGAACCCCTGCAACCGCTTTGATGGCTAGAGGAAGGCCATCACATTTCTTAACAATCTCCATCCCTATGTCCTTGAGATGCTGGATCTCTCCCTCCTCTCCTGTCAAGACCACCTTCTTGCAGAGCAATGACCAACTATCCTCTGAAGACAGTTTGTGGACGTAATGGGTGTGCACTGCCATCATCTGCTTCGCGATCTGTTCATTTCTTGTAGTGACAAGGATCCTACTGCCAGCAGCACAACTTTTTACTGTGTTACATAACAAGCCACACCAAACCTTTGCGGTCCAAAGATCATCAAGGACAAGAAACAACTTCTTACCCCTAAGACTGCTCTCGACTTCGGGCTCAAGCGAGGACTTACTCTGATCCCGGGCAAGCTCATTCTTGTTTCCGTCGTAGATATCTCTCAGCAAATTTATCTCATCAAACTCTTGCGATATACACGCCCACTTCTTCACTGAGAACTCCTCCTGAATCCTCTGGTCATTATATATCCTTCTAGCAAGTGTGGTCTTACCAATCCCCCCCGCACCCACAATTGTGAAAACAAGAATGTTTCTCCGTCCGTCATCCTTAATTACCGAATCAACCAAGCTCTGAGTGTGCTCTTCAATTTCAGATCCTACAATATCAATCTCACCTACAGGAGATGTCATGCGACTACTTTGAGATGTCACTGGCTGCTTGTCATGGGAAGTGAGTTCAACAAGATTGAGATCAGACCTCCCCTTCCAAATTTCCTCAAGCTTCAGATTGAGTCCTCTAATTTTCGTGCCAATCTCATGAGCAACTAGAGGCTTTCTGATGCAAGAGAGAAGGGGGAAGGGGAAGCATACCGAAGAAGTGGAGGAAGAACCTTCACAACACTTGTCGGCCTCGATGCGATAGAGGTCGAGGATGTCATCAGCGTCGTACATGAAATCCTTGAGCTCCTTGAGCCAGTCATCCACGGCCTCATCATTGATCCTCTTCCTCTCGGCATCGGCAAGGAGTTTGCTGATCTTACGGAGCTTGTTCTGGAGCTTTTTGATCTCGCCTGGCACACCCAAGAGCATGTCAACCTCTTTCTTCGCCGACTCGACCAGTAGTTCAGCAAAACTGGAGACGAAGGCCTCCAATATCATCGCCATCTTCTTCCTAGACTAGTTGGGACTGGGAGCAAAGGAAGAGAGCTACCGGCGATCAGGGTCGGGCATCGATGCAGGAATCTAATATGAAATGGAATCTAATAGAGACTGCTTACAGCCTCCCCGCTCCAGTCCCTATCCACCAATTTTCAATGGGCTAAAAATATGAGCCGTGAGACAAGGCATCGTGTCCACGGCATTGACTCCAAGGCATCGTGTCCACGGCATTGACTCCAACGGGATCCACTGCGGTGCGTGCTTGCACCGAAGAAAATTCTACTGCGCCACATCATCAATCATCGAGACAAATGGCTCACGTGGCAGCTACCGAGTGCTGTACGGCACAAAACACGCACAACAGGAATACAGGATCCAAACTCGACTCGATTTCCCAAAATGAAATTTCTAGCCACTCTTTCCCACCATCCAATAGAGCCTGTCAGCACGGCACCGCTGGAAAGAGAACAGAAGTGAAGGAACGATAGAAAATGAAGGAAGACGGATAAGAGAACAGAGCTCTCTCATGCCCACTAGCTGCTGTCCCTTCGATGATTACAGTCGTAGAACACATGATAGATACATATAATCATCTTTATGATACATTAAGAAGAAATAATTTATCTCATCTCTGCTGGTTGCAGCTGATCACCATAGCGCATATGCTGGGAATAAGGTTTTAGAGTTCCATCCTGCAGGAAAAAACGAAGCATTTAAGGGAGCTACCACATGACATCTGTTTGACTTTTGCCGATTCCTCTAACAAACGAGAAAAAGAAAATTTCACAAAAAATATAAATCAGCTGTTGTTTTCATTTTATCATCTTCAAAGCAGGGGACCTTAAACAATAGTGTGCTAATTCGAAATTTGAATCGTTCCAGCTCCACCAACAGATGTTCCCCTCCTGATGTTCTTGGAAAGCTTACAGAGATAATTCTGCTTGTTGCCCATATCAGCTGCAGCCATGTTACTATTGCATGTACAGGTCATTGAAGGTACGAAAGTAAAAAAATCTCAACTTACATGATGCCCATGGAAGAATTATTGTTTTTCACAAAATTAACACATTTCATTTGCCAATATAGAAATCACTTTTCAATTGACATAAGATTGACAAAACTGGGCCAGCCTGCTTCTTCCAAACATGCATCCATATCACTTTGAAGCTAATATACTTGAAAGGTCGGCATAGACAGCATGTAAACCAAAACCTGATGGGTTATGATGCCATGGCGAACTAGACAAACTACCACAATTAATTGCCATTACTTTGAAACAGGAGCACAATTTGAATGGTCCTACTTTGTCACTACTATTGAATAATTCCCACCCCAACCCTTCCTTCTCACTATAATCATATAATGTACAGTAATGTCGCACAAGTTATAATTACAACTGTTGTTGTCTGGTAACCTGTTGCCATTGCTTTTTTCGTTTCTAAAGTCGAGCCTTCGTGGCCCTCCCATACAGTCGTCATCATCATCTTCTCCATCATCATCATCTTCACCTTTATCCCGCGGAGCTTTTCCACCTCTCAAACTTCTTGGAGTAGGTCGTTTCCTCTTGACATTAGCTGTGCACGTAGCATAATCCATAGCATCTTCCCTAAACAACCTCTTGAACTCCTGCATTACAATATCATATTATGAATTAGTGCAATATGGAAATTTTATATTGTCAGGGGCACGAGAAAATGCTTAACACTAATAGGATAATAGATTTTAACCTTTAAAACAGTCAATAATAGGGCTATGGTTGGGAAGTAAAGGGAAATACAACATGAAATGTTTTCAGCCAAGTGTTGCTCTATAGTTATATGACTAATTAGCCAATAAAATGGAAGCATATTTACTTTGATGTGAAGCTGAAGGCTGACCAAATTGCTGATAGATGTATGTCCGACAAAATAGGTTTTCAACATAAGATAGGAGAAACGACAACCAAATGTCCAGAAGATCCAAACACTTCATGGTGAAAAATGTGAGATTATATTAGCAGTGCAGAAATACGGTGTAAATTAAGAAATCTAAAGTTTTAGTGGCAAACCTGGTATTTTTGAACCATATCTTCATAGGAAGTAGGCAAAATGATAGGAGCACCATGGATGTTGAAGGGAATATTTTGCTTAGATAGCATCTCTCCAGGCTTTGGATTCCTTTAGGCAAAATGCCTAATTTGGAAAGAAATGTAGATTTCATTAACTGGCTTGAGATAATTAAATGTACATGCACTGCAGCAAAGAACAGGCAAGAAATGACTGATAAGTTAAGAAAGAACAGACGTGGCACTAGGCATCATTTAAACCATACACAATGTTTAAATATCTTTTAAGCTTTAGAAGGAGTTGCAGAGCTAATGCATCAGGGCAATCAGCCTGAAAAGCAAACAAAATGTCAAAAACCACTAGAAAATAATTTGTAAATGAAACTACGATAACATTACAATAGCACTGCTACTATAGCCAAACAGAAAATCCATGACTTCCATAAAAAATCCAAAACCTCATCAAATCATATACAGAAAAAATATGAAAGCAATATAAGAACGGAAGTTTCAACATAAATAGCCCATTGACAGAAACAGAGACAATAGTGAAATGTGCAGTTGATTCTCATCCTTCTGAAGCCAATCACAGAAAATTTACAGAACAAAACAGAAACAATTAATTTGCATGCTTTGTATCTGCCAAAACCATTGCAACTATTATCAGACTGAACAGAGAAAGTTGTTTAAAATATCAAATATATTTTTTTGCATTAGATTTCATATTTTTATTTTTTTTAAAATATCAAATAGGGCCTGAATTTTTCTTCTTTTAGTAACTTAAGGTGGCTGCAGATGACATTATTAAAACATATGGTGAGCAAATATATTTTCCCTCCCTTCTTTTGGGGGGCAAAGTGCTTGTCCTGCATTTTAGACTTTGTGTCGCTTGTTACTTGCATATCCCAACATATAGATTTCTATGTACTTCATTTAGTTTACTTTTTGCCGAAGCATTACTATGCTCTGGGAAGGATCAGACACAAACCAACAGCATGATGATATTGACTAACGACGTGGAGAAAAGGAAACTGCTACTTTTTAAAGTCATTATAGGAAATCAATGTAGGAAGCCCCTTGAGGTCTTTATTATTTATTTATGGCCAGTGTTGGGGGAAAAGTGTTGCCGCATCCTCGGCCGAGCCCGTTCCGCCGAGCAGGGGCCGGCCAAGCAAGCTCCTGCGCGGGAACCGGCCGAGCGCATTCCTCCGAGCAGGAGCCACCCGAGCGCATTCCTCTGAGGAGGAGCCAGCCGAGCGGACCCCCTGGGCGGGGTCTGACCTAGCAATACTTAGTCTGGCCAACCCAAGAACGCGCAAACCATATCCTGAGGCCACGTCCTCCCGCAGCTTAGTCGGAAGATTACGTGTTGACTTCACCAACAGCCGACGTATATGAGTCGTGCAGACTCCCGGTTTACTCAACAATCAAAGCGCATGGCGTTCGCAGGCCCTCAGCTTACTCAACAATTAAGGCGTATGACTTCCATCGCTTACGGACACCAAGCCTTTCACGGCAAACTCACATGCCCATAAATGACGGCATGGCTCCATGACGACTTGGGCTCCGGCCTAATCTCCTGCGATGATGGCATCGACTTACATGATCGGGCATTAAAAGATTGATCGTACGACAGACTCTGTCACATCACAGGTGAACTAGCTCTCCCTATAAAAGGAGTATTTCTCCACTCAAGGGGGGGCTCTCTCTCTCTCTCTCTCGGTCCATTTTTCCCCACATATTGCCCCTGTGCTGACAAAAGCATCGGAGGGCCGGCGCCGGAGAGCCCGGCCACCGGCTTCTTGCAGGTCTCCAGGAAGACGCCACCCACCGACGGACCGTCACTCGCCACTCAGGCGGCGGAGCCTCCCCCTTCCGGCCGACGGTCGCCCCCGGGTCCAATTTCCAGCAACAGTTGGCGCTAGAGGAAGGGCCCGAGTCGCGACCATGAAGCTGAGAAGCAAGGGAGCTTCCAACGCCTCCCGACGTCCTCCACCTAGCCCTGGACACTCTGTCCAGAACTCGCCGCCTCCGGCCGATTCGACTCCCCAAGTTCGGCCGGAGCAGTTTGATACCCTGGTGCAGCAGGTTCAGGCCTTGGCTGCTGCTATCCAAGGCCTGCAACCTAGGGGCGTCCCGACGGCACCACTCCCTCCGACCCCAGCTCAACCGGCGCCCCCTGTGAGTGGACCGCTCCTTCCAGACCAAGATCACCGTGTTCCGGCCTCCCCTGGGGGGAACACCCGGTGAGGGGTCCTGGAGACTGGCCACAACCGTCAGAAGCCGAGTCAGTCCCAGGACAACTCACGCCGGGGCGGACCGCTGCGGCGGTCCCTCCAAGTGATGAGCTCGACAAGAAAGTCGAGAACCTGGAGCGTCAGATTGAGGCGCTCCGTGGCAGGAAAACAGGACGCGATGGTGACTTTGAGTTCACCACGAGGTCCCCCTTCTCCCAGCAAATCGAAGATGAGCCGGTCCCGCCAAGGTTCAAGATGCCCCAGGTGGAGCCCTACAACGGCAGGACCGACCCTCTCGACCACCTGGAAAGCTATCGGGCCTTAATGGCCCTGCAGGGAGCCTCGGAGGCTCTGCTTTGTAAAGCCTTTCCAGCAACACTCCGAGGAGCAGCCCGGCTCTGGTTTACTGGGCTGAAGCCTAGTACCGTCTCATCCTTCGAGCAGCTCGGCAGGCAGTTCGCCAGCAACTTTGCTGCCAGCCGACCCCAGCGGCGGACCTCTGACTCCCTCCTCGATATAAAACAAAAGGAGGGAGAGTCTCTCAGGGAGTACCTGGACCGATTTACCGCCGCAACATGGGAGGTCCGGAAACTTGACCAGTCAATCGCCATGTCAGCGTTGAAGACTGGAGCCCGGTCCTACAGATTCCTCTTCTCCATCGAGAAGAGTTTCCCTGCTGATCTCACCGAGATGTTGGTTCGGGCGCGGAAGTATGCGAAGGCCGAAGAAGCCGTTGCTTCCAGACGGGGCGGGGCCGAGCAGGCCTCCAAGAAGCAGAAAAAGCGCCGCGAGGAGCGTGGCCGTCCCAGGAGCCCGTCCCCGCGCCGAGCCAAGAACCCGACCCACCTGAAGAGTCCGCCCCGGCTGCGGAGGCCACCTCGCCAGAGGTCCCCGCCTCGCCCGAGGTCTCCACAAGCCCGCACATCCAACGGGAGGTATGAAAACTACACTCCCCTTACCGCTCCTCAGGCCGAAATCCTCATGGAGATCGAGGCCCGAGACTACTTCCGGCCCCCGCCCCCGAGACGAGACTCCGGGGCCAGGCGTAACCCCCGGAAGTACTGTCGCTTTCACCGGGACCACGGCCATGATACGGAGGAGTGCTTCCAGCTCCGGGACGAGATCGAAGCACTCATTCGCCGAGGGGTGCTCGACCGGTTCGTGCGGAACCGGCCCACCGGAAGGCCGATGGAGAATCCCCTACAATCCGAAGATCCAAATGCCAACAGGCCCATCGCCGGCACTATCAACACCATCCGAGGCGGGGCCTCGGCTGGAGGAGCTCCAGAGGAAGGAACCACCTCAAAGCGCTTGCGCGCCTCGGAGGCCATCTCATTTTTAGATGAGGACCTGAAGGGAGTTGAAACTCCCCATGACGATGCTGTGGTCGTCTCTATGGTTGTGAACAAATTTGATGTAAAGCGTGTTTTGATTGATAATGGAAGCTCGGCGAACGTTTTGTATTTTGATGCCTATTCCAGAATGGGGATGATGGAAAAGCAACTGCGGAGGATGAACGCCCCGCTGGTCGGCTTTACTGGGGACTCGATCCCAGTAGAGGGCGAGGTCGACCTCCTGGTTACGGTCGGACTTGCCCCCCGAGAGAGCACCGTGAAGATGAGTTTCCTTGTGGTGCGCCTGCCCTCGGTTTACAATGCCATCCTTGGACGACCAGGGCTCAACGTCCTCCGAGCTGTGGTCTCGACACGCTACCTGCTTATGCGGTTCCCCACCAGCCAAGGGGTCGGCGAGGTTCGTGGGGACCAAATGGTAGCGAGGCGATGCTACATGGCGACCCGTGAGGCGAAGCAACCGACAGCAGACAAAAAGCTCTCGGCCGAGGCCTTGGAGGCACGGGTCGGCCCTCAGAAAAATCGGGTAGAGCCCGGTGAGCTACTCATCCAAGTTCCTTTACGAGAAAATTTTCCCAAGCTAACCGTGCAGGTCGGCTCCGGCCTTGACATCCGCAAGAGAGATCGCCTCGTCAGCTTCCTGCGGGACAACATGGATGTCTTCGCTTGGTCGCCCGCAGACATGCTAGGGATAGACCCGGAGGTCGTGGTCCACCGACTCCAGGTGAAACCCTGCAAGCCTGTCCAGCAGAAGAAGCGGAACGCCGCCCCAGAGCGGCAACGGGCGATAGCTGAGGAAGTCGACAAGCTCCTCAAGGCCGGCTTCATCCGGAAAATATCCTATCCAGAGTGGCTCGCCAACGTGGTCCTCGTCAAAAAGGCTAGCGGAAAATGGCGCATGTGCGTGGACTACACCGACCTGAACAAGGCCTGCCCAAAGGACAGCTTCCCCCTCCCCAGCATTGATCAGCTTGCGGACTCCACTTTGGGGCACGAGCTGCTGACATTCATGGACGCCTTCTCCAGATATAATCAGATCCGGATGGCGCCAGAAGATGAGGAGAAGACGGCCTTCATCACCGACAAAGGTACCTACTGCTACAAGGTGATGCCTTTCGGTTTGAAAAATGTCGGAGCAACTTATCAAAGGCTGGTCAACCGGATATTCAAAAGACCAACTAGGCCGAAACATGGAGGTCTATGTTGATGACATGCTGGTGAAAAGCCAGATAGCGCAAGATCATGTGGCCGACCTCAGTGAAGCATTCTCTACACTTCGGAGGCACCGGATGAAGCTTAATCCAGCTAAATGTGCGTTCGGAGTCACCTCAGGCAAGTTCCTTGGCTTCGTAATCACACAGCGAGGAATCGAAGCCAATCTCGAGAAGATCCCGAGCGCTCCAGGAAATGATGCCTCCGAGGATAATCAAGGAAGTACAGCGGCTTACGGGCCGAGTTGCAGCTCTCGGAAGGTTCGTCTCCCGATCGGCCGAGCGCTGCCTTCCGTTCTTTGCGGCCCTCAAGAAGCCGAAGGACTTCCTATGGTCGGCCGAATGTCAGCAAGCCTTCGAGGAGCTCAAACGCCTTCTCGCCTCTCCCCCGCTGCTCACGAAGCCTCAGCAGGGCGAGCTCCTCTACTTGTACCTGGCTGTCTCTCCCGTAGCAGTGAGCTCGGTCCTAGTTCGGAAGGAGAGCAAGCTCCAAAAGCCGGTATATTACACGAGCCGGGTCTTGAGGGACGCCGAGACCCAGTACTCTAAGCTGGAAAAGACCGCTTATGCCCTGGTCGTCTCAGCTCGAAGGCTCCGGCCGTATTTTCAAGCTCACACAGTGGCCGTGCTGACCGACCAACCGGTGAAGCCGATCCTGCAGCGATCAGATCGCGCCGGTCGAATTACGAAGTGGCCATCGAACTCGGGGAGTTCGACATCGAGTACCGACCCAGGCCAGCGATCAAGGCACAGGCACTCGCCGACTTCATAGTCGAGTGCACAGTGCCGGACGAGCCCGAAGCCAGGCCAGCTCCAGCGGAGCAGACCCCAAGTCCGATCTGGACTTTACATGTCGATGGCTCCTCGAACTCGGGGGGTAGCGGAGCGGGCCTAATCCTCACCAGTCCAGATGGAGTGGTCGCCGAGCAGGCCCTACGCTTCGAGTTCCCCGCCTCCAACAATGCGGCGGAGTATGAAGCTCTCATCGCCGGGCTCAAATTGGCCGGCGAGCTGGGAGTAAGGGACCTGAGGGTCTTTAGTGATTCCCAGCTGGTCGTAAATCAAGTCCTGGGTGATTTTGAAGCCAAAGAACCCACGATGTAGGAGTATCTCCGAAAAGTGCGGGATCTCACTTCGACCCTGAGCTCCTTCCACATCCAACACATCGCCCGGACGGAGAACCTCCGAGCGGATCAACTATCGAAGTTGGCGTCCTTCCGCATGAGCGAGCTCCCGAAAGCAGCGGCGCTGGAGTACCTCCTGTGGAGTGATTGATTAAAACCCCATTTGATTTTGATGAGCTCAAAGCATTTGAGTATATCTTTTAATTACTAATGAATTCAATTGAGTGTTTCAGTGAAAATCCTGTCTAAGTGTCCCAAGACTTGGTTCATAATTGTTGGATAAGTTAAGGAGTCTGTTTGAACCAATGTCTGAGACTCGAGTCGACTCCCGAGTATCACGAGTCGACTCCAAGCGTATCAAGTTCACTGGCACGAGCTCGAGTCGACTCCAGATGAGTACGAGTCGACTCCGACTGAGAACAGACAGAAGAACAGAAAGGATCAACTCAGAACCTGTCAACGAGTCGACTCCTGAAGTGCGCGAGTCGACTCCAATGTTCACCAAGTCGACTCCAGGGAAGTAAGAGTCGACTCCAAGCAGTCACAGGCAGAAAAGTCAGAGAGCAGTTTTCGGGTCTGAGATTCGAGTCGACTCCAGTGGAACGCGAGTCGACTCCGATGGTTGACAGGTCGACTCCAAAGAAAGCAAGAGTCGACTCTCAGCGGTACACCAAAGAAAGTCAGAGACCATTTTATGGACTCTGAGATTCGAGTCGACTCCCGCAATACGCGAGTCGACTCCAAGACACCGCGACCCCAAGACAGACAGAAAACCAAGTTACTGCCTCTGAGATTCGAGTCGACTCCCAGACAGCTCGAGTCGACTCCAAGACAGCTTCACGTCAAAAGACAGAAGACCATCTTTCGAAAACTGAGAGCCGAGTCGACTCCAAGGAAGTTCGAGTCGACTCCAAGACTGGACGAGCCAAAAGACAGAGGATCGGGAGTTCAGGCTCTGAGATTCGAGTCGACTCCCAGGACAGTCGAGTCGACTCGAGTGGACAAAATTCAAAATTGGATCCACGGACTTCAGTGGATGAGCCGACTCCAAAATTGCCAAGTCAGCTCCAGAAGTTGACGAGTCGACTCCAGGTCAAGACGAGTCGACTCCCAGTCGTGAAGGCAACTTTAATTCAAATTTGGAATAGTTGCCGAGTCGACTCCGGAAAAGCTTGAGTCGACTCCCGCTACAGCCGAGTCAACTTCTGATCGCGCGAGTCGACTCCAACCCACCAACGGTCATATTGTCAGGCTGCGCAGAGTGTTCAGAACGGGCAGAAAAAGCACTCTAACAGCTAGTTTCCGTGGGGGTTGGCTTAAATAGCCACAGAGGACTGTAGCAAGGGAGAGAACAACTATTTCACTCCAACTAATCAAGCATTCAAGCTCCGCACCGTGCTCTTCAATGAAAAAGAGGAAGATCTGCATTTACTGCTTCCAACTACATCTTCCCAGCAATTAAAGCCTTCTTCTCCTGCATTCAAGTCGACTACTCTTCAAGAGGAGACCCGAAGTTTAAGAAGCCATTCCTCATCTCCAATCTAAAAGCGTTTGAGGCTTCTTAACTTTATTTATTGTTCATATTGTTTTCATCTGCTTTTTGAGAAGCTCATTTTCTGTTTTCTTTTTACAACTTGTATTTACTTGGTTCAATCGGGAATTGAATCAAGGGGATTGAGGTTGGTTGGTGAGCCGAGTTAAAACCAACGTGTGTAAGGGTTCGATTGTGATCCCGGAAAACAATCGGGGGTGGTTCTAGTCGGTGAGCCTGGGAAAACCGACCGAGTTCGTTGTGAGCTCGTAAAACAACAAGTTTGGTTGTGAGCTTGGAAAACAACCGGCTGTAATCCAAGGGGATTATAGTGAATTCCCAAGTGAGACTTGGGGAGTGGACGTAGGAGCAAGGGTTAGCTCCGAACCACTATAAAACTTGTGTTTGTGATTGATTGTCTCTCCTTCTTCTCATTTCATATTACTCACAGCACATAGTAATTAATTAAATAACTTGCAATAGTTTTTAATTAATCATCCATAACGTTTTAAATTATCTAAATTATTTTAAAACCCAATTCACCCCTCCTCTTGGGTTGTCTATCTGGGCAACAAGTGGTATCAGAGCCTAAACTCTTCCACCCAAGAGTAAAAGATCGAAATGACAACCCCATTTGGATCTTCCACATGAGGTCAGTCCACCCAAAGACCCCCATTCTTTAATGGGTCTGACTACTCATATTGGAAGGCTAGGATGAGAATATTCATCCAAGCTCAAGACTATGAGATGTGGACTATTGTAGTAAATGGCCATACATCCCATCCATATATGTAGATGGTGTCAAGGTACCCAAACTAGAAACGGATTGGAATGAACATGACATGAGGAAGGCACAACTAAACTCTAAAGCTATGAATGTGTTTTATTGTGCCTTAGATAGAAATGAATTCAATAGGGTCTCTACTTGCAACTCTGCAAAAGAGATTTGGGATAGACTTGAAGTGACCCATGAGGGCACAAATCAAGTTAAATAATCCAAATAAATATACTGGTTCATAAGTATGAACTATTTAGAATGGATTCTAATGAGACAATCACTAGCATGTTCACTAGGTTTACAGACATTGTCAATGGCCTAAAAAGCCTTGGCAAGAGCTATACTAACAGTGATCTTGTCAGAAAAATCCTTCGGTGTCTACCTAGGTCGTGGGAAGCTAAAGTGACGGCAATCCAAGAAGCCAAGGACTTGAACAAGTTACCACTAGAGGAGCTTCTGGATCCCTAATGACGCACGAGCTAACCATGAAGCAACACAACGAGGAAGAGTCCTCCCATAAGAAAAAGGTAATAGCTCTAAAATCTACTTCATCTAACAAGGACTTATCTTGCAGTAGCAGCAGTGACGAAGAAGAGGATGAGGAAGATGATGGTGAGGCTCTTCTTGTGCGCAAGTTCAAGAGATTCATCAACCACAAGAAGTCCTATCATCAAAGGAGAGGCCCCTCAAATTTCTACCGCAAGGACAAAGGTAAGGAAAGGGAAAACGAGGGGATTGGGTGTTACGAGTGCAAGAAGCCGGGTCACATAAGAGCTGAATGCCCTTTACTGAAAAAGGGGAGCAAGTACAAAAAGAAGAAGGCTCTTGTCACGACTCTATCCGACTCCGACTCATCATCCTCTCATCGGATGAGGAACAAGAGGAAAGGCCAATCTCTGCTTCATGGCCAATGAAAGTGAGGTAACATCCGAATCACCTTTAGATTTTACTTTTGATGAGCTTTATGATGCTTTTAATGAATTAATGATAGAATATAAGGCAATAAATCTGAAGAATAAAGAACTAAAAATAGCTAATCAATCATACATACTTAAGTACGATAAATTAGTTAAGGATAAGGACTTAATCACCAAAGAAAATATGGAACTTAAGACAAGCAATAAACTTTTAACTCAAAAGACTAATACCTTAACTAAAGAAAATGAAAGGCTAAATAAAGAAACATTAGAACCCAAAAACCATAAACAAATCCTAAACAAGGATCTCACAAAAGAACTTAATGATCTAAAAGCAGAAAATCAAACACTAACTAAAGAACTTAACAAATACAAACCCTTAGTTGAAAAATTTACCTATAGTTCTGAAAAGTTAAACATGATACTTAATAGTCAACGAGCCGTATTTAATAAAGCGGGGTTAGGATATAAACCAAGAAATAAACAAAAACTTCTTAGTAACTTCTTTGTTAAAGCTGGGGAAACTAAAACTAAGAAAATAACCTGCTTTTGTTGTGGAACTATCGACATAAGGTAAATGTATGTGACCTATAGGAAAAGGTAAAAACAAAAAGAAAAATAAAAAGGGTATGGGTTCCAAAAGGAACCAACTTGACAACCATGAAGGACCCAAGAAAACTTGGGTACCTAAGATGACATGATTTGCTTGTGTAGGAGTGTCTTGCAGCCAAGGTCAACAAAAACTGCTGGTATTGGATAGTGGCTGCTCAAGGCACATGACGGGTGATAAAGATCAATTCTTCACCCCTCGAAGCTAAGAAGGGAGGTGCTGTGACTTTTGGAGACAACAACCAAGGTCACATCATTGGTATTTGGTAAAGTTCAAATCACCCCTTCTACTTTTATAGATAATGTTAGATATGTTGATGGTCTTAAGCATAACTTGTTAAGCATTAGTCAATTATGTGATAAAGATATGATGTTATGTTTAAACCATCACTATGCATATAACAAATCCTAATGATAATAGTTTAGTTTTTAAAGGGATTAGGCGTGGAAAATGTATATGTTGTAGACCTAGAAGATCTTGCAAAACATAACCAATATTTAGTTGTTAATGAAACTAAAGAAAATGATGCTAGTTGGTTATGGCACCGTAAGTTAGGTCATGCAAGCATGGACACAATAACTAAACTAGTTAAAAGAGACTCCCGTGATAGGTTTGCCAAAATTAAAATTTGAAAAGAACAAAATATGTGAAGCATGTCAATTTGGCAAACAATCTAGGAACTATTTAAATCCATAAAATGTGTCTCTACTTCTAGACCTCTAGAATTATTACACATGGATCTATTCGGTCCAACTAGAACAACAAGCCTAGGTGAAATAAATATGGTCTATCATTGTAGATGATTATTCTAGTACACATGGTCATGTTCCTAGCACATAAGGATCAAGCATTTTCTGTCTTTAGAAATTCCATAAAGAATAACCAATGCTAAGATAACTCATAATAGCTATAGAAGTGACTATGTACCGAATCGAAAATCATCATTTAGGAGTTTTGTAGTAAAAGGATAACCCATAATTTTCAGCACCTAGGACACCACAACAAAATGGAGTTGTGGAAAGGAAAAATAGAACACTAGAAGAAATGCTAGAACTATGTTATGTGAAAGTAACCTCCCTAATACTTTTGGAGAAGCCATTAATACTTCTTGCCATATATTAAATAGAGTTTTTAAGACCCATATAAAGAAAACACCTTATGAACTTGGAAAAACAGAAAATCAAAAGTTAATTACTTCATGTTTTTGATGTAGGTTTTGTTCATAATAATGGAAAGTCTAGGTAAATTTGACTCTAAATCGGATAAGGAATATTCTTAGTTATTCTACAATTAGTAAAGCCTATAGAGTCTTAATAAAGAACCTTAGTTATAGAAGAATCTATACATGTGTTTTTGATGACTCTAGTGACATCTCGTCTAGTAAGAAGATTAATTTTGATGATGATTTGAAATACTTGAAGAAAAGATAGATGAGATGGATTTCAAGATAATAATCAAAAGTTATGAAGGAGAATCATCAAGCCAAAAGGTATTGGATCATGCTAACTAAAGCTTGGAGTATGCTCATGGGCATCCTAAGGAACTAATTCTAGATGATCCATCTCAACCCGTTAGACTAGAGCATCCCTTAGGAATTTGAATAACCATCTACTTTTTGTTCACACTTTGAGCCCAAACATATAGAAGAAGCCGAAAATGATGTAAATTGATAAATGCAATGCAAGAAGAACTAAACCAATTTACTAGAAACAATGTGGAATCTAGTAGAGAACCTTCTGAATATCCAATTATAGGTACTAAATGGATATATAAAAATAAGCTAGATGAAAATGGAATGTTATAAGGAATAAGGCTAGACTAGTAGCAAAGGGTTATAATCAAGAAGAAGGCATAGATTTGATGAAACCTTTGCTCCCGTAGCTAGACTTGAGGCTATTAGATTATTATTAGCATATGCATGCTCTAAGGACTTCAAACTATATCAAATGGATGTAAAAAGTGCTTTTTTAAATGGGTATATTAATGAGGAGGTATATGTAGAACAACCTCCTGGTTTGAAAATCATCAATATCCCAATCATGTATATAAACTAAACCAAAGCACTTTATGGTTTAAAACAAGCACCTAGAGCATGGTATGAGAGCTTAGCAAATTCCTATTAGAACATGAATTCTCTAGGAGAAATGTAGATACAACATTATTCTGAAAAAGCAAAATAAGGATATTTATTAGTACAGATTATGTTGATGATATCATTTTCGGTGCTACTAACAATCGCCTCTGCGAAGAGTTTGCTGATTTGATGCAGATGAGTTTGAGATGAGCATGATGGAGAGCTGAACTACTTCCTCGGGCTTCAAATCAAACAGTCTGAAGGAGGCATCTTCATCAATCAAGCTAAATATATCAAGGAGATGCTCAAGAAGTTTGATATGGAGGAAACAAATCAATCAGCACCCCCATGAGCTCATCATGCAAATTAGACCAAGATGAATCAGGTAAATCTTAGATCAAAAACTTATAGAGGTATGATAGATCTTACTGTATCTTACTGCAAGTAGACCTGATATTATTTTAGTGTTGCATGTGTGCTAGATATCAGGCTAATCCTAAAGAAACACACCTAGCTGCAGTTAAGAGAATTTTAAATACTTAATAGAACTAAGAACATAGGGCTATGGTACTCTAAAGAATCTAGCCTAAACTTAATAGGATACACAGATTCAGACTTCGCTGGATGTAAGCTTGATAGAAAAAGTACCACGGGTCGTGTCAATTTCTAGGAGAAAACCTTATCTCATGGTTTAGCAAGAAACAAAACTCGTTGCATTATCCACTGCAGAAGCTGAATATGTTGCAGCCGGGAGTTGTGTGCTCAAATCTTATGGATTAAACAACAGTTAGAAATTATGGCATTAAACAAGATAAAATTCCCATTAATTGTGATAATACAAGTGCCATAAATCTAACTAAAAATCCAATTCAACATTCAAGAACTAAACACATTGAGATAAGACATCACTTCATAAGAGATCATGTATTGAATGTGATGTGACACTCCAATTTGTTGTACTGATAATCAATTAGCAGATATTTTTACAAAACCCCTAAGTGAAGAGAGGTTAGTGTGCTAGGAGGATTAGGATGATTGATCCATCCTAGTGGTAGTTTCTACTAGATTCATTAATTTGATGATTACAATATGGTTAAAATAGAGTTCCTTTTCAATGATCATCAAATCAGATCTTAATTAGGTGATTTTCCCTCATTTGGCACGATTATAGCATGATTTTAGGTGCGTGCCAAGGTTAGAGACGACTCGAGTAAGTTACAGAGCCGGCTCCTAAGGGGAGTCGACTCGCGCATTGGCGGAGTCGACTCGCAAAGATGCAGCAGAGGAGAGTCGACTCGCATATTGTCGGGAGTCGACTCGAGCCTACAGGCGCATAAGGAGAGTCGACTCGCGCATATTCTGGAGTCGACTCGAGTCGAGTCGACTCGCGACTCAGTGGAGTCGACTCGCATCGGGATCCGACTTTTAACCCTAGATTTGTCGTTCGAAACACTTTTCTCTCAAGCCGCCACTGTTCAAAAAGCCCTAGAGCCGACTCCTAGGTCGTCCCCGATCGTCTCCAACCCTTTCCATCGATTTTCACCGGTTCTTAGGGTTTTCGTCCGTTCCTAGGTCGTCTCCGTCCGTCCCAAGCTTCCTCCGTCGACCCTTCTCCATCCTTTAGGTTCTTCATTCCATTTAGGTCAAAATGCCACGTAAGACCGTGGTTAGGAAGAGGTCCCGTCCCGAGCCGGTCCCGACGGCGCTCCAAGGCGCGGCACATCCCGCGAGCAACCACCTCCGGCTCGTTCCCCGCCTAGGCGTTCCCGCGAGGCCATTGCCGGAAGGTCGTCTCCACCGGAGGTATGTCGATTTCGACTTCCTCTCCCGGGAAGGTTTCACCATAGGTGAAAGACTTAGGGTCCAGATTAGAGTTCTTCCTTACATTAGACCTCCCCACATATCCAGCTCGTTAGAAGTTTACGGTACCGTCCATCGGGGAGATGGGGGTACGAGGCACAGTAGCCGGTGTCCCTGTTTGTCACGGAGATCTATTGGCCACATCCTCCACCTTCCACTATAGGGTGCTCCCACACATCCCGAGGACAGAGTGAGGCCCTTACGGCCTTCTCGGCATCCACCCCAGTCACCCGTAGACAGGTATCCGCCAGCTCACTACCGATTGAGATGCGGATCCTCTTGAGTATACGTCTAGGTCCATCTTCCCTAAGACAGGGAGATTTGATTTTGTAAATGAGAGGACCTAGCTCTTATGCTATATGCTTCACGACACCCCAATCAACTTCCCTAAACTCATATATCGATACATGGTGAGCCCCTAGATAGACCTAGGCTCACCCTTCCATATGGCATATATTCACCCTTCTGTTTAGGGAGTACGAGGTTCCCATTCCTGAGGGGAGCCCTTCGCGCTTGCATGGACTGATCGCACGCATGCGGGGACCCTACACAGGATGGAGTTTCGGAAGAGAGAGGGGTATGGGTTAGGAAGTCTACCCTCACCGCTCAGACCACCAACCTTCACCCAGTCCTGAGCCCGATTCAGACTACCCAGACCTTCCAGACCATCCAGACTTCCATCCACTCCTCCTGCTCCTACCACCTCCGCCGGACCTTCCTCCTCGGCACCACCCTCTATGGCGGTCCGGATTGATCCTGAGCAGCTCCGGGAGCTGCGACAGGAGATAGTCAGAGAGGTAGGGATGAGCTGCTTCGGGAGCTCCGAGGTGCGGTGCCTGCTCCCACTCCTGCACCCGTATCTTCTCAGTTGGTCCCTTCCTTGACAGCCGTGACTGACATGACGGCTCATTACGAGAAGAGATCTACAATGTCCGGAGTTTGGTCCAGGCCCAGTTCCAGAGCATGAGTGAGGTCACGAGCACCACTCGACAGATGCGAGAGACATAGGTCGTGACAGCACCACCACCACCGAGGGGCCGAGCGCTTGTCGAATGTACTCATCGACAAGCTGGACGCACTTCAGACGTCAGTGACTGGGCTCAGACGTCGGTGACTGAGCTCTCCACTACACATAGCAGAGCCACTACGTCATTATCACGCAGCTCGGACATGTTACAGATCAGTCACCCTCCTCATGGAGCAGAGCCGATTGAGAAGAGAGCACCATCCTCGAGAGGAGGAGCCACATCCTCGAGAAGAGCCACCTCATCGAGAGGGGAGATACATCCTCGAGGGGATCTTCATCCTCGAGGAGACCATAGATGTTCTTTTTGTTTTTTTGTATTGTTTGCTTCCTTATTGTATGCTCAAATGTATTCACATTCATATCAATACAATGAGTAGACATCTTATCTTCATTCTGTGCCATTGATGATTGGTTGTGCCATTTGTGCCATTGATTGTGTGTGATTACCTCCTTTTTGATATGATGACAAAAAGGGGGAGAAATATGTATAAAATATGAAAAGGGGAGAAACATGATAAAATATGTAAAAGAAATCAATAAAAAGATAAACTCTTAAAAACACACACAAATTTGTTCTAAGTGGATCGGTACCTCGAGGCTCATTATCTCTCTTTTGGGGCTCCTAATGGAGTAATCTCCAGAATCTATTCAAGGGATATTCGGAGATTAGCTGAATCTTACTCATGAACAAATTGACAGATTTTTCCCTCTAAAAACCAAAAAATTCAGTTCAAAAACTTCAAAGCATTAAAAGGAAATTCAGAGAATCAAAACATAGTTGAATGCATATGTTGAGGGGAGAATCTGAATTTTAATCAAACTAAATCATTAATGACATATAAGCCAAACAATTGATTGCATAATATGAAGGCTTATATAATTCCAAATGAAAGGGGGAGCTTTAACTCCGAAATTAATGTTTCACTCCTTTCAAGCTTGGATAAATTGAATTACCAGACATTTGAATTCATTTATGGATTTATTTCATTATTATTAAGCAATTCATTTTACATATACTCAATGTTTGTCATCATCAAAAAGGGGGAGATTGTGAGTGATTGATTAAAACCCCATTTGATTTTGATGAGCTCAAAGCATTTGAGTATACTTTTAAATACTAATGAATTCAATTAGGGTTTCAGTGAAAATCCTGTCTAAGTGCCCAAGACTGGTTCATAATTGTTGGATAAGTTAAGGAGTCTGTTTGAACCAATGTCTGAGACTCGATCGACTCCCGAGTACACGAGTCGACTCCAAGCGTATCAAGTTCACTGGCACGAGCTCGAGTCGACTCCAGATGAGTACGAGTCGACTCCGACTGAGAACAGACAGAAGAACAGAAAGGATCAACTCAAGAACCTGTCAACGAGTCGACTCCTGAAGTGCGCGAGTCGACTCCAATGTTCACCAAGTCGACTCTAGGGAAGTAAAGTCGACTCCAAGCAGTCACAGGCAGAAAAGTCAGAGAGCAGTTTTCGGGTCTGAGATTCGAGTCGACTCCAGTGGAACGCGAGTCGACTCCGATGTTGACAGGTCGACTCCAAAGAAAGCAAGAGTCGACTCTCAGCGGTACACAAAGAAAGTCAGAGACCATTTTATGGACTCTGAGATTCGAGTCGACTCCCGCAATACGCGAGTCGACTCCAAGACACCGCGACCCCAAGACAGACAGAAAACCAAGTTATTGCCTCTGAGATTCGAGTCGACTCCCAGACAGCTCGAGTCGACTCCAAGACAGCTTCACGTCAAAAGGCAGAAGACCATCTTTCGGAAACTGAGAGCCGAGTCGACTCCAAAGAAGTTCGAGTCGACTCCAAGACTGGACGAGCCAAAAGACAGAGGATCGAGTTCGGGCTCTGAGATTCGAGTCGACTCCCAGGACAGTCGAGTCGACTCGAGTGGACAAAATTCAAAATTGGATCCACGAACTTCAGTGATGAGCCGACTCCAAAATTGCCAAGTCAGCTCCAGAAGTTGACGAGTCGACTCCAGGTCAAGACGAGTCGACTCCCAGTCGTGAAGGCAACTTTAATTCAAATTTGGAACAGTTGCCGAGTCGACTCCGGAAAAGCTTGAGTCGACTCCCGCTACAGCCGAGTCGACTCCTGATCGCGCGAGTCGACTCCAACCCACCAACGGTCATATTGTCAGGCTGCGCAGAGTGTTCAGAACGGGCAGAAAAAGCACTCTAACGGCTAGTTTCCGTGGGGGTTGCTTAAATAGCCACAGAGGACTGTAGCAAGGGAGAGAACAACTATTTCACTCCAACTAATCAAGCATTCAAGCTCCGCAACATGCTCTTCAACGAAAAAGAGGAAGATCTGCATTTACTGCTTCCAACTACATCTTCCCAGCAATTAAAGCCTCCTTCTCCTGCATTCAAGTCGACTACTCTTTCAAGAGGAGACCAGAAGTTTAAGAAGCCATTCCTCATCTCCAATCTAAAACGTTTGAGGCTTCTTAACTTCATTTATTGTTCATATTGTTTCATCTGCTTTTTGAGAAGCTCATTTTCTGTTTTCTTTTTACAACTTGTATTTACTGGTTCAATCGGGGATTGAATCAAGGGGATTGAGGTTGGTTGGTGAGCCGAGTTAAAACCAACGTGTGTAAGGTTCGATTGTGATCCCGGAAAAACAATCGGGGGTGGTTCTAGTCGTGAGCCTGGAAAACGACCGAGTTCGTTGTGAGCTCGTAAAACAACAAGTTTGGTTGTGAGCTTGGAAAACAACCGGCTGTAATCCAAGGGATTATAGTGAATTCCCAAGTGAGACTTGGGGAGTGGACGTAGGAGCAAGGGTTAGCTCCGAACCACTATAAAACTTGTGTTTGTGATTGATTGTCTCTCCTTCTTCTCATTTCATATTACTCACAGCACATAGTAATTAATTAAATAACTTGCAATAATTTTTAATTAATCATCCATAACGTTTTAAATTATCTAATTATTTTAAAACCCAATTCACCCCCCCTCTTGGGTGTCTATCTGGCAACACCTCCGAATACCAGCACAGAAGAGCCCGAGCCGGCTCTCTGCATTGAAATTGAGCCGAGCTGGATGGACGAGTTCATCAGCTACTGCGGGATGAAGTCCTCCCCAGCGATGAACGCGAGGCTCGCCGAGTCAAGCGCTTGGCTGCCCGGTACATATTGTACGAAGGTAAACTCTATCGGAGATCTTTCACCTCTCCCCTCCTCAGGTGCCTCCGCCCGTCCGAGGCGGATTATGCAATGCGCGAAGTCCACGAGGGATTTGTGGAAGCCATATGGGGGGACGAGCATTAGCGCATAAGATTCTGCGCCAAGGATACTACTGGCCGACGCTCCAGAAAGATACCCTGGACTTCGTCCAGAGGTGTGACCGATGTCAGACGAACGCCAACATCCAACGACGACCCTCGGCCTACTGACCTCGATCATTCTCCCTGGCCATTTGCCCAGTGGGGATCGACATCTTGGACCGTTCTCTCTGGCGACCGGGCAAAGGAAATTCATAGTTGTCGCCATCGACTATTTTACGAAGTGGTGGAGGCCGAGCCGGTTGTCCGGATCACCGAGCAGAAGATCGGGACTTCGTCTGAAAGTCGATTATTTGCAGATTCGGGCTTCCCCGCATCCTCATATCAGATAATGGTCGCCAGTTCGACAACGCCCGTTTTAGGAAATTCTGCTCCGAACTTGGCATCGACCATCGTTTCACCTCGGTCGCGCATCCATAGACAAATGGAGAAACCGAGGTAACAAATCGAACCATCTTGCAGGGCTCAAGCCAGGCTCGATCGGTCCAAAGACAGTGGGTCGAAGACCTGTACAACATCCTGTGGGCCTACCGGACCACGTTCCGGGTGCCCACCGGCGAAACTCCCTTCAATTTGACGTACGGACAGAAGCCGTCATCCCCCTAGAGATCGGGCTCCCTTCTTCGAGGGTAGAACATTTTGATACCAGCTACAGCTCTTCGCAGCTCAGAAACAATCTTGACTTAATCGATGAAGTAAGAGAAGCCGCCCGAGTTCGCATGGCAAAGTACCAGCAAAGGACGGCGCAATACTACAACGCCAGAGTCAAAATCAAATCCTTCAAAGAGGGGACCTTGTTCTCAGAAAGGCGGAAGCCTTCCAGCCAACCGAACAAAGAAAGCTGGCCCCGAACTGGGAAGGACCCTACCGGATCGCACGTGTCCAGCGACCCGGAGCCTACAAGCTAAATCTCTTGACGGACTCCCATTCCACGAGTTGGAGCTCCGAAAACCTTCGGGTGTACTACCAATAATGTCCCGAAGGGTCCTCCGCATCAATTGTAAATTTGACTTATTTGCAACTGTTTAACTGTGCTAAATTTCTCCTGGTGTCTACATGCTTCCAGATGACCCGACCCAGCTCGTATATACGACCCTGCTCGGATGCAAATAGAACCGAGCAAAGCCGGGCACCGCAGCGAAAAACTCGGAACGCCGATACCTCCATCTATCGATCTCCATCAGGCATCGAGCTCGGCTCGATCTCCATCAGCCATCGAGCTCGGCTCGATCTCCATCGGCCATCGAGCTCAGCTCGATCTCCGTCGACCATCGAGCTCGGCTCGATCTCCGTCGACCATCGAGCTCGGCTCGATCTCCATCAGGCATCGAGCTCGGCTCGATCTCCATCAGGCATCGAGCTCGGCTCGATCTCCCATCGACCATCGAGCTCGGCTCGATCTCCATCAGGCATCGAGCTCGGCTCGATCTCCATCAGGCATCGAGCTCGGCTCGATCTCCATCGACCATCGAGCTCGGCTCGATCTCCATCAGGCATCGAGCTCGGCTCGATCTCCATCGACCATCGAGCTCGGCTCGATCTCCATCGACCATCGAGCTCGGCTCGATCTCCATCAGGCATCGAGCTCGGCTCGATCTCCATCGACCATCGAGCTCGGCTCGATCTCCATCGACCATCGAGCTCGGCTCGATCTCCATCGACCATCGAGCTCGGCTCGATCTCCATCAGGCATCGAGCTCGGCTCGATCTCCATCAGCCATCGAGCTCGGCTCGATCTCCATCGACTATCGACCTCCATCAGATACCTCGACCACGGTCGGGATGCCCCGACGTTCGGGATGACGGGGCGGTACCTACGTGTCCCCCCCGGAAACAAATGATCGCGATCTCCATCGATCATCGAGCTCGGCTCGATCTCCATCCCCATCGAGCTCGGCTCGATCTCCATCAGCCATCGAGCTCGGCTCGATCTCCATCCGCCATCGAGCTCGGCTCGATCTCCATCCGCCATCGAGCTCGGCTCGATCTCCATCGACCATCGAGCTCGGCTCGATCTCCATCGACCATCTAGCTCGGCTCGATCTCCATCAGCCATCGAACTCGGCTCGATCTCCATCAGCATCGAGCTTGTTCGATCTCCATCAGGCATCGAGCCCGCCTCGATTATCGATGCATAATTCCAATGATAGACCCAGATCAAGATTTGGGCCCTAGAAAGCCAGTAGCGGCTTCGAGAACGGCTCCTCTATAGCCCCGAAAAGGTACGCTTTGGTTAGCCCTATGCACTGCTCGATATATATGCTATATTCGTTCCTACGTTGGATAGTTCTAGCGAGAAGTACCTCGATAGATACCGGGTCTTAAGCTGAGCCAACTACGGCCAGAAACCTGGTCGAATGCGCCTACTTAACCTTGTTTGCTTTTTTGACCGTCGTGAGGTTTAATCCCGAGCTCGAGGTCTCGCGATATTAAGAGCACAGCGCCCCATATTTGGACCTCGAGCCCTACGGTCGCCAAATTGCGACCCAAACTCAGCTCGGCAGTTCGAGCATCCTCCGATCTATAGTACGATTAGCGGCTCGTCTGAAGCATTAGAGAACAAAGACCAAAAGTTGAAAAGTATATTCATTTAAAAAAGCCCAGAGGCCAAGTACAAAATTGGGGATCGGCCGTGCGATGGGCGCGGACCGACCCCGAGTTACAAAAATATATACAAGTCAGGGCGCGCTTGCTGGCACCTTCAACCGGAATCTCCCCGGCTCGACTTCAGCGCCCTCGGCTCGGCCCTCTCGCGGTAGCTCCGGGCTCACCGACCTCGTTGCCTTCGGGCGCAATCTCGGGGCGGATTCCCAAGCTGCCTCTCCTTCGGGACCTCCGGGGCCGCCTCGGCAGCTCTGTCCGAGGCCCTCGACTCCAGCTCCAGCTGAAGCAATCCAGATCGAACTCGGGCAGAGCTGGCACAGCTGGTTGCGAAGTCGTCGAACCCTTGGACAAGCCGTTGACGCTTCCTCCTCCAGTAGCTCCTGGAACTCCTCCGACTCTTTGAAGAGCCGGACAGCGTCTAAGGCCCGCTTCTCGCCTCCTCCTCTCGGACTCCGAGCTGAGCCTGGAGCTCCTCGACCTTGAGCTCCGCCTCTCTTATTGCTTGCTCACGCACGGCGAGCAAGGACCGCGCCTCGGCCAGCGAGCCTCGAGGCCCGCAGCTCCGACCTGGCCAAAGAATGGGCAGCCTTCTCCTCGTCAAGCCCCATCGTCAGGAGCTTGGCTTCATCCTCGGCAGTGCCCACTCTAAGCAAGAGCTCCTCCTTCTGGAGCCCTAGTTCTCGTGCTCTCTTCTCGGCCTCTTCTTGGGCTGCATGCACCGGCGAGCCCGTTCCTTGTAATCGCACCCAGATGATCAGAGTGTCGACCTCGAGGAATGCTGTAAGCGAAACAGGGGTCAGGTCGAGGACAAGTAAAGGCTAGGTACAAGGAGTCGCTAAAGAAAAACTTACCGAACGGCCGAAGGCGGGCCGAATCCAGAAATTGATTCAAGCTCATAGCCTGAATCTTCGCCCTATCGCGGAAGGATTGCGACACGGAAGAGTTGCCGCACCGTCTCGATGTTTTCGAGGGGAGTCGCCCTCGGATAGCCTCCTCTCAACGGTGTAGGTCCGCTCCCCTCGTTCTTCCTCCTCTGGCGGGCGGGAGAGCCGGGCCTCGCCGCCACCGGGAAGGCGGCCTCGCAGCCCTTCTACTACTGCTCGGCTCGGATGCCGAGCCCCCGGACTGGGTTGAAGGCCGGCCCGGTACTTGTGAAATGGGCGCAGGGCACGCCAGCGCCAAGACCTCACTCCCCGACCTCCGGATCGGAGCTTCGACCTCCCTCGCGCCTTCGGAAGGCCGACTCGGGAGCGGCGATCTTCGCTTTTCTTCGGCTCCAGCGGCTCCCCCGAGACTCGGCGCCCTCTGCAGAACCAGCATATATGACCTCGCTCTTGTCACATCTTTGCGATGTCTGCAGGGACGAGCAGAATGTGTTAGACAAAAAGAGGAGAGAGGAAAAAACAAACTTCTACTATTACCCTTACCCTGAGGGCGCTGAGCTCAGCCTACATTCACTAAAGCGTCCTCGCTTATGAGGCCGCTTAGGAGGATACCGTCCCCGAGGCTGCGAATGTCGTCGAGGATCCCTGCTCGCCGCAGTAAGCTTGGGAATTTTATTGCACTCCTGATCGGCTCGGCCTCCACCTAGGGTCAAACCCCCATGTTCGCTCAGCCCAGAAAGAAGAATTTCTTCTTCCAGTCATGGAGGACGACGGACGCCCTGGAAGAGTGGCCGACCCGCCGAAGGGCGATGTAGAGCCACTCCCGTCTCCCGGATCGACTTTAACATAAAAAGTCGCCGGAAGACGTTCACAAAGGACGGGATCCCGTACGCCAGACATAGCGACAGGAACCTGATGATGGTCCTCCATGCATTTGGAGCGAGCTGCGCCGGACTAACTGTACTCCGCGAGCAGCTCGTTCACAAACCATGAAGCGGAACCGTAGGCTGCCCAGAGTGCCTCCAAATACACTCCGATCCGGTCTACCGGGGGATTCGTAACACGGTCCCCAACCTGCGGGTTCCAACGGAACCGGTGCAGAGGGAAAAAACTTAATCTTTGTTGTTTAGCAAGAGGGCAAATGGCACAATGATATTTATACCAACATGTATCTCAGTATAGATTTATTCAACAAACTAAGTCTAGGAAAAGATAAGCTCCTAGTCTACGTGCCATAGATCAAAAGTATGACAAGTATCAACCAAATTGTAGAGAGTACAATAAGAAGACATTGAAGTTTCAACAATAGAAAAAAGAGCATTGCTATACCAATAGCAGGAGAAACCTTGCGGTACCAACAACAGTCTGACTATCATCTACTTGAAGATGGTAGAGGCCATCTTCAAGTTTTTCCACTCCAATCGTCATCCAATTCAACAACCTTGTGTGAAGCAGAAATTTGACAAGAAAATCAGGCAACATTGATCATTTCTATCAGTTTGCTGGTTGAAATGAGATTGAAAGAGAAGTTTGGAACACAAAGAAGAGCATTCAGATAAGGAACTTGAAAATTCTGACTGTCCCTATATGAGTCACAGTACTCTCTCACCAGTGGGAGTCTAACATTGGCATTTACTTGGATTGATAGTGGAAAAGAAAGAGGTAGAACACACCATATATCTGTGGCTCCAGTGTCAATGATCAAGGATATGAGCTTGATTTTGAGCAAGAGCGCTCAATGAACAAGTAAGGTTACCTGAAAAGCTAGGTGCTGCAGATGATCGAGTACCATTGCTGCCATTTATAAACTCCTGACTTGATTCATTGAAGTTGTGATAACCTTGTACAACAACATTGATTATGAGATTCACTGAGCTGTAAATCAAGAGGATCTTTGACACTGATCCGGGTGATAGTGACTTGGAGAGTCATGTAAAGTTTTGGTGTTGTATGCAGGAAACTTGATTTGCTGCAGCAAAAGCTCCCCCTTTGCCTTTCATAAAGTTGAAACCGGGTGAAAATCCATGAGTCTATAGCATTTATCTCTTTATGACCTGATTTCCACAGTAAATACATATGGGTCTTTCTTTTCTGCAGATTTGGTTGTATTGTTCTGCCTTTGAATGGGTTCGAGTTGGATGAAAGGATTGGCATTGGCTGTAAGTTAATCACCATATGATTTACTAGTAACACAGAGCCTCAGACTTGGATCATATATACGCGTACCTCACGTTGTCTCTCTTCTTGAAAACGAGAGCAAACACTTTATGATGGATGTAAGGATCCATCAATAGGATCTTCCACGAACATTCGAATAGAATCATCTAATCCCATCAGGAATTGATAATTTGCTCTCAAATGATACTCGTTCTCTGCCGAGGTCTGACGTTAGCAATTCTTCCCAGAATCCCTTCAAACGGTGAAGTAAAAATCACACTGCCATGATCTTAGAAAAGACAAAATGACCTTCTGTAATTGGTAGATTCTTGACCATACTTGGCTGAATCTCTCCTTCAGATCAAGCCATTTTTTTCGTGTTTTTTCCATATAGATAACGCTGGTGCTTATCTCCTTCGTATGGAATTCAAGATCTATACGGATACGATCATGTTGCTCTTCTCCAAGCTGCATGATATGGATCATTCGTGGGTTGAGGGATGCTTTCATCAATGAACCCTTCCTTGTTCTTGACGCTCGAGCCATGATCATGATTTGCTCCAGGTTGAACAGTTTCCTCATTCAAATCAAGGAAACAACTGCAAACCTGTGCTATCACCATGATCAGAAAATATGACTCATTGATCTTCCACTATACTCTGAACTAGTAAGGGACTAAGTCACACTGCTATTTGCAGAGGCAGCCATGGTAGGAAGCTTTCAATGCTCTGATACCATGTAGAAACTATGAGTGGGAAGAACTCAAAATAGAGGAGAACAGAAGAAAGAACTTCCATCTTCTTTTTTATTGAATTAATGATTCTGATTACATGATATGAGTTACATATATATAATGATACATTAATTGAATAAACCGAATCATTAACTAACTAACAGTGAAGAACTGAATTAACTGAGAATGAGAGCAAACACTTGTTGATGGTGTAAGGGATCTATCATAGATCTGTCCACGAACATTTGAATAGGAATCATTTAATCTTATCAGGATTGGATAACTTGCTCTTCAAATTGATACTCATTCTGTTGCTAAGTCTGAGGTTAGCCAATTCCTTCCAGAGTCCCTTCAAATGGGTGAAGTAAAAAATCACACTGCCATGATTCTAGGAAAGACACGAAATGGCCTTCATAATTGGTAATTCTTGGACCATTACTTTGGTTGAATCTCTCCTTCAAATCAAGCCAAATTTCTCGTGTTGTTCATATAATGATGAGCTAGTGCTTGTCTCCTTAATATGAATTCAAGATCTATGAGATACGATCATGTTGCATCTTCTCCAAGCCGCATGGTATGGATCATTCTGGCGGTTGAGGATGCTTCCATCAATAACCTTTCTTGTTCTTGCCTCAAGCCCATGATCATTGATCTGCTCCAGGTTGAGTACTTTCCTCATTCAAGATCAAGGAAATAAGCTGCAAACCTGTCTATCCCCATGATGCAGAAAATATGACTCATGGATCTTCCTTATATTCTGAACTAGTAAGACTGAGTTGATACTGCTATTTGCAGAGCAACCATGTAGGAAGCTTTCGATGCTCTGATACCATGTAGAAAACTGATGAGTGGGAGAACTCGAAAAAAAGGGGAGAACGGAAGAAAGAACTTCCGTCTTCTTTTCTATTGAATTAAGTGATTCTGATACATGATATGAGTTACATATATATAATGAACACTAATTGAATAACCGAATCATTAACTAACAGTGAAAACTAAATAACTGAAATCAGGAAGTCAGTTTATCTTCAGTGAAGTTCAGTTCAGCATAATCTTGAACTTAGCTGAACCTTGAGTTTGAGTCACAACAAATTATAACCAATTATGCTGACTATTTGAAAATTTAATTGCCATTAATTTTACTCGTCATGTGTTGGTTAGCAGTGAGTTGTCAGACAAAATTTTAGGGATGACGAATTAGAACCATGTCACCATAAAAACTGGATACTAGTATGTAAATATCATTTCAATGCAGAAGATAACAGATCATAGTTAATTGAATTAGAATCACGCATCAGATTCTTTATTGTTCATGACTCTCCTCTATAATTTGTGGAATTGCTTCCCTTCACCATTTTGACCAAATAGCTAATTGCGGGAACTATATTACGAGACTGCACCCGCTCTCATACTTGCCTTCGATGACTCGGAATGATGGGTTCTAGCCTAAAGACTGCACTCCAGTTCGAGTTCTGGTCCAGCTCCTTGACATGGTATCCGCCCAGCATTTGCGCCCGTCACCGAGATGCACGGATGTCTCCAGAGGATTTCCATTATCTCAAACCTGAAGCTGCCCTTCTTGTACAAGGCTCTGCAAATCTAATGGGGATTATCCCTGCATGGTATCCTTCACAAGGTCTACAAAAACATGGCATGGAAGATCGAAGCGTTTACGTGTTGGGTGCACCAGCCACCATTGTTGTTGGTTTTGAGGTTGGCAGGCAAAGTTGTGCATGATGATGATAGACCTGGAGACACACCACTTGGATCATTGTGGCATTGGAGCTCCTGTACGAATGCTGTAGCTTTGCTTGGAATCACCGTAGCCCCAACCTCTTCTGCTTCAGCGATATACAAGATAAAAATAGAAAAGACCATGTCATGACAATCATTGGACTCCTATAAGCATTAGACTCATGAAAAAATAAATGCAGCTAGTAGACTGTTTTATTTCTTTTCTTCCTCCATAAGATTTGTCCAATTATACATACATACGTATTATTGTGTATATATTTGATCAAACTATTTATTGTAATTCTTTGGTGTCTTCATTTTACTATAATCAAATTTTTCCATCACCTAAAAATCACGCTCATTAATTAAATGCTACCATGACTAGCTTAATCAAATCCAGGTCATTTAATTGTGAGATCATAATTGCCGATCAACTTGTCCATTGTTTCAATGATGGGTATTAAACGTGCCAACGTTTAGATGATGTATGCTTTTGATTTTCTTAATTATATTCGTATGCGTTATGTATGTAACTTTCTTTTTCAGCCAAAAAAAAAAAACTGATCTGGTATGACCGGCCAGCCTAGCCACATAAGGCCTGCCTAGAGCATTGTCGCTCTCAAAATATACGGATTAGAGCCTCTATTCGACTCGAAAAAGAAGAGACCATCCAGCTGCTCCTCGACTCCAATGGGGCTAGGAAACCATAGTCTCTGCAGACAATAAATCCCTCTCCATTCCTTATGAAGCAAAAGCCCAAACACTCTCCTCTCCATTCTCTTCTCTCTCTATGGCTGTCGTCCCTATATTCGTCCTTGCTGGAATCAGCCAACTTGCTGCGGAAGAGACATATGTAAACTTTCGTGAAGTCATTATAAGCAACTATTCATCCAATTATGGATTCTCTACAGCTCTACTTGTAGAAGTTATGAAAAGATATGGACCTATCAGTTTCCATTGACTGATATAAATTCTATCCCCATACTCCATTTATTTTGTTATTGAATTAAAATGACGCCTAGAGTCATTTATTCTTATAACATGGCCTAGAGGATTTATGTTGCCTAGATGCCATCCAAGAAGGCTCATGATTGCCACTGTGTTGCTATTGGAATTCAAAGTGATATAGAGATGAAGATATCTTATTGGGTCATAAAAGAGGGGAGCAACTCACTTATATTCCCTCCATGGATATATTATAATCATGCATGGTGATCTGCCTTATAACCATAATTAATACATCTCTTTAAGCAGCAACGTATGCTCTAATGAGAAGCATATTACGATGATTAGCCCATCACATATGTTTCTTATCTTATTCATCCAACGTCGTTCCTTATAGAACGACACTATTCTTGTATAAGTCCTTGGTGCATGTCATATGTACCCTGGCCCTGTAAACTTCAAGCCTGTTAATGACTTTTAAGCACTATATATGTAAACAAAAGTATGCAGTCGCGAAATAAATAAAGCTGTTCCCAAGCCCCCTTCCACAACCAAGTTCCAACCATTCTAGCCTCAGCCCCACCACGAACTCTAGCAATTGTGAGGGCATGGAAGGTTTAAGTTCTCTGGGCTTTATAGATCAAAGTTGAGGGCAATTTTGGAGATTTGGATATGAAAAACTAAAGACTAAAGTGTGGAAATTCTAACGGGAAGAAGAAATAAACCTCCTATTGTATTTACATCAAAAAATTCACCTTGTATTGTATAGCCTATAAGTTTCGTATGCTAATGAAAAAACCAATCCAGGTCGGCCTTAGGCCAGGTCAAAAACAACGATGTCTACCACACTCGCAAACCTTAGCTTGAAATTTCAAACGAGACTGAATCGAGACAGCATCCAAAGCCAATCCATGCCATTGACTCCACATCAATCCGTATTACGTAACCAAGTGGATCCAATCACAGGTCGCTTGGAAATTTTGAAGCGAGTTATCGAAAGAGAACTAGGACTTCAGCATGACACGACCGGGCAAACAATTTAGTGAACAAAAATGAACACAATCTATTATTTTGAGCTGCTTAGCAAGATCATTAAGACGATCTTTACCCACTCTTGACCGTTAAAAGGTAGGAAGATCCAGCTACCTGAGACTACTACGTTCCTCCCATCCCCATTAGAACTGTTTCCCTTCAAAGTTTTGCCCAAAATTCTAGTTCGCAGGAACAACATTATCAGACTCCACCTTCCTCCATCACTTGCAGTCACCTGGAATGGCAAACTCTGACCTACCAACTTCTGATCAGTCTGCCAGTTCTCGCCCCAATTCCTCATCATCGGTATCCAGCCCGTGTTCGAGCCCTTGATCGACACCGCGGTCATGTCTCCAGCACCCGCGACGTTGAAGACCAACACAAGGATCGCATTGGGTTGCCCTTCATCTCAAACCTCATCCCTCCTTTCTTGACGCACGCACCCTCCGGTACTGCACCGGGATGATCCCTGCATGGTAGTCCTTCACCAGCATGACGAACATCGGCATGGAGAGATCGAAGTGCTTGCGGGGTGCGTTGCACCAGCCACCATTGTCGCTGGGCTTCGAGGGATCCGGGGGGCAGAAGTTGGTGGCCGTGATGGTAATGCGCCCGGGACACACCACTGTGGGTCGTTGTAGCACTGGATTTCATAGCACGCTCCACACGTGAGACCATTGTTGAAGAGGGCTGTGCTTAGAGCTGCCGTCTCGAGGTCGTACCCTTGCTTGATGAGATCACCATATCCGCACGCTCCTTCTGTTTGAGTGGAACGGAAGGAATCAGAGATGTTTTCAAAGGCAAACTCGAGATAAGCCGCGATTGGGGTTGACGGTTCAGGAGTCTAGGATGTTGCACTAGAGCACGGATCTCTCGTTTGAATTCGTCATGATCAGCTCGTAATGCAGATATTTGTTCCACAAGATCTTGCAGAACTCTGGGGTCCATAGTGGTTAAAGGGATCTTAGAGTCAGTGAGGAGGTACTCTCTACCACTATGGGTTGGCATATAGGACTAGACTAGTTGATGATATGACATGCAATGTGATGCGAGGAAGTGTTGCCCAGAGATGGTCACCCAAGAGGAGGGTGAATTGGGTGTTTTAAAACTTTTTGACTAATTAAAATCAAATACTCAAGTGTGTGTGCAAAGATAAAACTAGAGTAGCAATCACAGTCAATCGCAAACACACAAAGGTTTATAGTGGTTCGGAGCTTCCACTGCTCCTACATCCATCTCCCCAAACATCTTTGGGAATTTTCACTATAATCAGCGATTACAGTACGATAGTTTTGCGAGTTCACTACCCAACTCGTTGTTTTACCCCGGGCTAACAACGAACCCTACAATCCCCCAATTTAACCTAGGCTTGGGACGCCTATCCCTTGTTCCAAGTCCCTTGACTGGAACAAGCACAATAAACAAAGGTTTTACAAAAGATTTGAAAGCTCTTAATAAGCAAATATGACAATGAGAAATAATGAAAAACCCGGAAGAATCCTTTTGCCATTGGAAGCGTGGGAAATGGTGATTCTTCCGATGTGGATCGCTTTGGGTTGAATGTGAGCTTTGAATGCCGAGTGGGAGTGAGTGGTTGAGCACGAAATCAGTTGGAAAAACTTCAATGCACTTGATTTCTCCTCTTGAACTCTAACTCCCTTGAACCTCTTTTTTCTTCTCTCTCTTGAATGATCTTGTGTTGGGTTAGTGAGAAGTTGTTTTAAGGCACTTAAAAGCTCCTTTTATAGCCCAAAAGCAATAGATTCGTTAGACACAAAAATATGACCGTTTGAAATTCAAATTTACCTGAAAAAGTGTGTCAGTCGCATCCCAGGCGCTCCGGAGACGTCTCCGCTTCAACGCGAGACGTCTCGGCTGTATAAATTTTCTTTTGACGATGTTTGGAGTCGACTCTGTGCTTTACGGGGACGACTCCGCAGAAGGACTCTATGACTTCTTGTTTTTCTGTTTTTCTGAGAGAGTCGCCTCGGCACTTTACGGGGACGTCTCGGGATGTTTACGCTTTTTGCATGGGACGACTCCGCTGCCTCGGGACGACTCCGCTGTTTTATCTCTGAAAAACAAGTCCTCTGGAATTCTCTGAGAGAGTCGCCTCCGCGCTTTCAGGGGACGTCTCGCAGTTCTGTCAACGAAAAACATCCTCTGGAATACCCTGAGAGAGTCGACTCCGCGCTCTCTGGGGACAACTCGGAAGGTTTGCTTTTTACTCGCGGGGACGACTCCGCGTCCTGTGGAGACGACTCGCGCGCATCCCTTGAAATCGGCCTTTCTGCGCTCTGAGAGAGTCGACTCCGCAGTGTCGGGAGTCGACTCCGACCCTACGAGACGCCTCGCCAGGTGCCGGAGACGTCTCCAGACGTGCTAATTCTTCCTGTTTGTGCCAGAGACGTCTCTGAGACGACTCGGAGACGTCTCGGCTGTCCTGATCTGTTTTTCTTCAACTCAAAATTTCTTCAATAATTCTTGAAAAATATGGAACTTGCCTAGACATTTCTTAACAATATTCTTAATTAATCACCTGAAATCCTCAAGTAAATTGTTAAGATAAATGGAATTATACTCTAGTGTTTTGTATTCATCAAAATCCATTAGGCGGTCAACAATCTCTCCCTTTTTGATGATGACAAAACACTGAGTATATGCAAAATTTGAAATTTAAACATATACACAGTATTTGATCAGATGTACAATTATTGTGTTTTGGTTAGAGCTAGATACAGTGTGCATAAGTCAAAATAGTCAACTTTCAGTTCTTCCTTTATGCATAAGTATTGGTCTTAGTAGCTCTTGAGCAATTTTGGTATATCAACTGAATTTGAATCAAGTCAAATTGTCAATTACTGAAATATTGATGCTAAAGACAATTGAAGGCTAAGTACTTTTGACTCTCCCTTTCTTTTCCAGAAGGGCAATTATCTTAAGCCAATATTCTTCAATTTTGTCTTTCTATATTCAACTTTTAAGTATGAGTGTAAATTTGCATTCCATATTTAGGTTCTACTCCATATACTTCATATACTCCATATATAGGTTCTATATATCTACTCCCTTTTTGTCATCAACAATGAAGGGGACAAATTATCCTTAGGTACTTAAAATACAATTTCTAGTGGAATTCAGCATGTTACCTATGATTCACTTAAGGATATTCAAGTTATGCTCCTCTGTCCAAGTTATTTTTATAATGAATGCAGCATTCATTTCACTCCCCCTTTGTTTTGGAATTCATTTCAGACCCTTTTTTTTGTTTAAAATAGTTATCACAAGAGTGCTCCCCCTGTTTTATATGCATTGATAAGTTGTGTCAAATTTGAACACTTAAGGTATGTTGTGAGATTTTTATGGCACATCACAGAATCACATACACAAAGTTTGATTCCACAGAATTTGAAACATACACAAAGTTTCAAAGGAATTGTATGACATTCATATATCATTACAATCATTTGAGGTCATTACAAAGTTAAGAAAGGAAATCATTACAAGTATTGATTCCTAATACAAAAGAAGTTTCAAAATGAGCATAGGGTTTACAAAAGAAGAAGAACCCTAGATGTCTACAAGATGTCCTTCACCGGCGACGTTGCTCAATAGCTCTAGCCGCTGCTCTATAAATGCATTTATTGAATCTAGTAGAGTCTTAAACTGATCTCCCTGAGATTGATGGAAGGCTGCTACTAGTGCTTCAAACTCAGACTCGCCCTTTCAATTTTTCCTTTAAGTTGGGCAGCCACGGTGCCTACACTGCCTCCAGGGCTTGTCAACTCTTGAAGACCATCTGATATGATCTTCAATTTCTCCTGTAGCTCAATTGATCTTATAGTTTGGATGGTACTCCACATGAACCAACTCTGATGCTGTAGCTTTCTACCTGAGTTTTGATTTCCTTCAATTCTTGTAGGAGAGCTCATGTGAGGTACGGATGGGGCCAACTCAGCAGTGATCATCGATCTCATCTCCTCCCTATCTGCTGGCATATCACAGATGCTAGAGTGTGCATCTGTTCATCTGATAGGGAGAAAGGCCCACTGACTGAGAGGAGGAGGCATAGAGGTGAAGGTCCAGCTGAGCTGGAGGGTACATCAGGGAAGGCCATATGGCTATGTGGAGGAGAGTGGTGGTCAGGCTCCTGATGTGGGATCTCGGGCTCTAAGGTTTGAGGTTTTCTTTTAGGGACCTTAACCCAAGACCCATCTACCTTGTGAAACTCCATTCTACGCATTGTGCTTTCATTATAGTAGTCGATGTTTTCTTAAGGTTTTTGCAGGCTCATTTTCTGAAATGGAACTTTGAAATGTTTGAACAGTAAAGTAAAGATCATTCCATAGGGTATGCTAAACCTAGAATACCTATGACATATAGAGATGTAGTTTAACATAAGTCTAGGGAGGTTTAGGGCCTAGTAAGATATGGTGCATGATACTAAGTCTCGCTCCGAAACGAAATCGAAGCGGCCGGTTTTTGGAAACAAGACCCGGTTCACAATGCTCAAAAGCAATCTCATTTCGGCATTGAGGTCTTGGGAGTTAACTACATCAAGAGGGCCGCAGTCCTCTCGTCCTAAAACTAGGTTTAGGGCAATTCCCTTTGGGGATGTGAGGTCGGAGCCTCACCGTATTTAGGGATTTGCAATATGCTAGATAGGATATCCTCATTAATCTCTATCAATGTCCCTCGGACATATCCAGTGTACCCCGAGTCCCCTAAGGCCATATTGCTAAACATTTCTAACTAGGCCGGGATAGGTTGATGTATTAGGGTACAAAGGTATTCCCAACCTTGGGCACGGAGTCTCTCTCCAATAGAGAACCCCTCACTATCTAGAAATGAAATCATGTACCTACCAGTGGTTACTGTGCGATTTGCACAGGAAAGGTCGTGGTTGGCGGAGCAACCGGAGGAGACGGCGCGGAAGGCTCTTCCCTCCGTTCCTCGCGTCGGTCGCTACCCTAGGACGCCTCCCACCGTTCTCCTAGCTCTTTTAGGTGCCATGAATGGAAACCTAGGGAAATGGGAGAAAGAGGCTAGGGTTTGTGTGGAGAGAAAATGGAGGCTAGGGTTTTTGTTTTTCGGGGATGAAAGGATAGCTCGGGTCGGCTCGAGCTGTTTCGACCTATTTTAAAAACCCTCGTTCGGTCCCCGAGACGTCTCCGACTAAGCGAGACGTCTCGCCGGGGGGACGTCTCTGCGATTTGCCAGAGACGTCTCCGGCACTGAAAAATTTCAGACTGATTTCTATCTTTTCCCAATTTATTTTATTTAACCACACTAATCAACATGATTTCTTTTGGTGAATATAGAGTGAGTTTGTTTGTGATCCTCCCCTTAATAATACACCTATAAAAGTTTGATAATGATTTTTGAATTATTAATATTGAAATGAGGAATGTTTGACCAAATTTCGAATACCTATGAAATAGGCTCTGAAAATATCTCCATGAAGAGTCCAAGGGAGGGTAACCATCCTCCGGAAAGTCAAACAGTTCGTCATTTAACTTAGATAGATTCATGCTTTCACTTATGATTAGATTTGTGACCTTGAGGTGGATTACTAGTTTGAGTAGCAAAGCATTGCAATACAAGTTCAATTTATTTGCTAGGATCATACAAGCTCAAAGCATTCCTTAAGAAGTTGAACCTATCTTTACAAAGGGGCTTTGTAAAGATATCGGCCAATTGATTTTCAGTACATACATATTCAATCATCACATCATTTTTCAGCACATGATCCCTAATAAAGTGATGCCTAATCTCTATATGTTTGATTTGAGTGTTGGACAGGATTTTTTGTTAAATTAATTGCACTTGTATTATCACATTTAATTGGTATATTGTCCATTTTGATACCGAAGTCTTCAAGTTGTTGCTTAATCCAAAGAACTTGGGCACAACAGCTTCCAGCTGCAATGTACTCAGCCTCAGCTGTGGACAAGGCAACTGAATTCTGTTTCTTGCTAAACCAAGAAACCAAATTAGCACCCAAGAATTGACATGTGCCACTTGTGCTTTTTCTGTCGAGTTTGCACCCGGCAAAATCAGCATCGGAATAAGCAATTAAATTTATGTCAGATTGTTTAGAATACCATAAGCCTACATTAGATGTCCCTACTAGATATCTAAAAATTCTTTTAACAGCTTGCAAGTGTGATTCCTTAGGACATGCTTGGTATCTAGCACACATGCAAACACTGAATAATATATCTGGTCTACTAGCAGTAAGGTAAAGTAAAGAGCCTATCATACCTCTGTACAATTTGCAGTCTATACTTTTACCTTTTTCATCTTTGTCAAGCTTGCAACTTGAGCCCATGGGTGTGCTGATTTCCTTTGCATCCTTCATCTTGAATTTTTCCAACATTTCCTTGATATATTTGGACTGACTGATGAAGATGCCTTCCTCTGATTGTTTTATTTGTAGCCCAAGGAAGAAGTTGAGCTCACCCATCATGCTCATTTCAAATTCTCCCTGCATAAGCTTGGCAAACTCTTGACAAAGACTATCATTAGTAGCACCAAAAATTATATCATCCACATAAATTTGCACAAGCAATAAGTCATTTCCTTTTCTTTTAATGAAGAGGGTTTTGTCTACATTTCCTCTCTTAAATTTATTTTCAATTAGGAAATTACTTAATCTTTCATACCATGCCCTAGGGGCTTGCTTAAGTCCATACAATGCTTTATGCAATTTATAAACGTAATCTGGATGTAAGTGGTTTTCAAAACCTGGAGGTTGTCCTACATAAACTTCCTCCATTATATAACCATTTAAAAAGCACTTTTTACATCCATTTGATAGAGTTTAAAATCCATGAAGCATGCATATGCCAAAAGTAGTCTAATAGCTTCTAACCTAGCAACAGGAGCAAAAGTTTCATCAAAATCTATTCCTTCCTCCTGATTATAGCCTTTGGCAACTAGTCTAGCTTTGTTTCTTATACTATTCCATCTTCATCTAGTTTATTTCTATATACCCACTTGGTGCCTATAATTGAAACATTAGGGGGTCTTTTCATTAGAGTCCAAACTTGATTTCTTTCAAATTGGTTTAATTCCTCTTGCATAGCATTTATCCAATTTCATCTTTTTCGGCTTCTTCTCTAGTGATTTAGGCTCTATTTGTGAAACGAAAGCAAGATAATTACTAGTATTTCTTAGAGAGGATCTTGTCCTTACCCCTTGTGAAGGATCACCAAGGATTAGATCCCTTGGATGACCATGTGCATACCTCCATTCCTTAGGAAGATCTTGATTTCTTGTTGGGGTTGATCTTCTTCATCTTGCTGAATTGTATCTTCTTTGACTTCATCCTCAAGTTGTTTGTCTTGTATGGAGAATCCTTCATTCTGTCTTCAAGTATACCTGCATCACCATCTTCTTCTTTTCTAGAAGAATCTCCATTAGCTTCATCAAAAAAACATGAATGGATTCTTCAACAACGAGAGTTCTCTTGTTGAAGACCCTGTATGCTCTACTAGATGAGGAATAACCTAAGAAGATCCCCTCATCTGATTTAGCACTAAATTTACTTAGATTGTCCTTTCCATTGTTTAAAATAAAGCACGACAACCGAAAACATGAAAATAGCTTATATTTGGTTCTTATTTTCAGCAACTCATAAGGTGTTTTCTTTAAGATGATCTAACTAATGCACGGTTTAAAATGTGACATGCAGTATTTATTGCTTCAGCCCAAAAATATTTTGGTAGATCCGATTCGCACAACATGGTACGAGCCATATCTGCTAGTGTGCGATTCTTCCTTTCTACCACCCCATTTTGTTGGGGTGTCCTAGGGCCGAGAAATTGTGATTGATACCATTTTCGTCACAAAATTTTTCAAAGTGCTGATTTTCAAACTCGGTACCATGATCACTCCTAATTGCTTTTAGTTTAAGATTGAGTTCATTCGAAACTATTATGAAACTTGATAAAAGCGGGAAAGGACTCATCTTTATGTGCAAGAAATGAAACCCATGTAAAACGTGAAAAATCATCAACAATTACAAGACCAAATTTCTTACCCCCTAGACTAGCAGTTCTAGTGGGTCCAAACAAATCCATGTGAATTAGTTCTAAGGGTTTTGATGTTGAGACTATGTTCTTAGACTTGAAAGAACTTCTTGTTTGTTTCCCTAATTGACATGCAGCACAAATTTTGTTCTTTTCAAAGTCTATTTTTGGTAGTCCTTTGACTAGATCTTTTGTAATCAATTTAGAAATTAAATCCATGCTAGCATGCCCTAACCTACGATGCCATAACCAACTAGTCTCATTGACTTTGGGATCCATGGCTACAAGACATTGGCCATCCTTCATGGTGAGATCATCAAGATCTACCATGTAAACATTTCCATGCCTATGTCCTGTAAGTATGATCTCATTGTCAATGGACTACTAATTATGCATAGTGAAGATTCAAATGACACTTTAAAGCCCTTGTCACAAAATTGACTTATACTTAATAAATTATGTTTTAGTCCATTAACTAACAATACATTGTCAATAAATGAGGAGGGTGATATGGAGATTTTACCAACACCAATGATTTGACCTTTAGCATTGTCTCCAAATGTGACTACTCCTCCTTCTTTTGATTTCAAGGTGACGAAGAGACTCTTGTCACCGGTCATATGCCTTGAGCAACCACTATCAAGATACCACATTCTCTTTTTATTCCGGCTGCAAGGCATACCTGCAAAATGATCATGTGAAGCTCTTAGGTACCCAAGTTTTCTTGGGTCCTTCTGGTTAGTGTAGTTGGTTCCCTTAGGCACCCATACTTTAGTTATGTTTTTAGCTTTTACAAATGTACTCTTGTTAGTTTGGATCTTTCTTTGAATACAAGAGTAGGCTTTATGTCCACTTTTTCCACAATGAAAGCATGTAGGTTTTTCAGTTTTGACATCTTTTGCTTTCACAAAGAAATTCTTTAGATACTTTTGTTGTTTGTAGTTTTATATCCTAATCCGGCTTTATTAAAAACAGCTCTTTGATTTGAAGAATAAGATTTAATTTTTCAGAGCTTTGTGTAAATTTTTCAACAATTGGTTTGTACTTATGTACCTCATTCTTAAGAAAATTTTCTTTAACTAATTCTTCCTTATCCTTTTTAAGGGATTCAACATTTTGTGCAAGTGAGGTATTATTATTGAGTAGGATTTACTTTTAGATTTAATTCCTTAATTAGTGTTTTTGCCGTTTCATTTTCAATGCTAAGTTTTGAATTTTTATTTTCTAGGTCAATGGTGTTAACATTTTTAACGCTCTCCTTCTCAATCAATAGGTTTTTAATATCATCCTTTAGTTTTTGATTGGAGGCTTTTAATTCTTTATTCTTTGCTCCTAACATACTACAATCACTCATAAGTTCTTGAAAAGCTTCATATAATTCTTCTAAAGTAAAATTTAGTTGAGCTTTTGACATACCTCATCGTCTTCGAATGCCATGAAGCACAAATTGGCGGTCTCTTCCTTCTCTTCCTCGGAGGAGGATGTGTCACTATCATCCCACGTTGCTTTCAATGCCTTCTTCTTCTTCTTTCCAAAGTGCTTCTTTGTTGAGGGCATTCGGAACGAATGTGTCCCGGTCTCTTGCAATCATAGCATATGATTGGGTCTCTTTCTTTTTTTTTTCTTTTCCCAATCATTTCTCCCTCCAAACTTCTTTCTTGGGAAGGGTTTCTTTCTTCTCATGAATTTCTTAAACTTCCTTACTATTAAACCCAAGTCCTCATCTTCGCTTTCTTCTTCACTCTCACTACTTTCTTCTTCACACACACTCGAAGTAGCCTTGAGTGCGATTGTCTTCTTCTTTGGCAAATCTTCTTCATGTTGCTTCATTGTGAGCTCATGCGTCATCAATGAGCCCAATAGTTGTTCAGCCCAATGTGTTGAGGTCTTTGGCTTCTACGATCGCCGTGACCTTCGCTTCCCATGCTTTCGGCAAAGACCTGAGAATTTTACTCACAAGTTCCGGATTAGTATAAGATTTACCCAAACTCTTTAGACCATTATTATATCGGTGAAGCGTGTAACATGCATGATGGTTTCATTGGGTTCCATCTTAAATAACTCATATTTGTGAACTAGAATGTTCACTTTAGACTCTTTGACTTGATTTGTACCCTCGTGGGTAACTTCAAGCCTATCCCATATTTCCTTGGCGGAACTACAGTGGAACTCTATTGAACTCATTCACATCTAGAGCACAAATAATGAGTTCATGGCTCTAGATTGAGTTGAACCATCCTATTATCATTCTCATCCCAATCCTCCTCAGGTTTGGGAACTTGAATGCCATTAACCATGTGAGATGGTTCGTGTGGTCCCTTGATATAACCCTCCACAAGGCATAATCTTGTGCTTGAATAAAATCCTCATTCTAGTCTTCCAATAGGTATAATTTGTCCCATTGAAGAGTGGAGGTCTATTGGTTGCCTGCCCCTCAGCAGGAACATTTGAAGGGTGTTGCCATCTAGATCTTTGGCTAAGACGGTTAGGTCTTCAAGAAATACACAGAGCACCTGCTCTGATACCACTTGTTGCCCAGAGATGGTCACCCAAGAGGGGGGTGAATTGGGTGTTTTAAAACTTTTTGTCTAATTAAAAATAAAACACACAATGTATGTGCTAAAGTAAAATAGAGGTAGAAACAGTCAATCGCAAACACAAGGTTTTATAGTGGTTCGGAGCTTCCACTGCTCCTACATCCACTCCCCAAAGCACCTTTGGGAATTTCCACTATAATCCAAGATTACAGTCGGTAGTTTTGCGAGTGCACTACCCAACTCGTTGTTTTACACCGGGCTAACAACGAACCCTATAACCCCCAATTTCACCTAGGCTTGGGACGCCTTTCCCTTGTTCCAAGTCCCTTGACTGGAACAAGCACAATAAAAAAGTTTTACAAAGATTTGAAAGCTCTAATAAGCAAATATACAATGAGAAATAAAGAACCCGGAAGAACCTTTTGCCGTTGGAAGCGTGGGAAATGTGATTCTTCCGATGTGGATCGCGTTGGCTTGAATGTGAGCTTTGAATGCCGAGCGGAGAGAGTAGTTGAGCACGAAATCAGTTGGGAAACTTGAACACTTGATTTCTTCACTTGAATGCTCTAACTCCCTTGAACCTCTTTTTCTTTCTTCTCTCTTGAATGATCTTGTGTTGGGTTGGTGAGAAGTTGTTGAAAGCACTTAAGAGCTCCCTTTTATAGCCCAAAAAGCAAATATAGCCGTTAGAGATAAAAAAAGAGTTTGAAATTCAAACAAACCTGAAAAGTTGTCAGTCGCGTCCCAGGCGCTCCGGAGACGTCTCCGCTTCAACGCGAGACGTCTCGGCTGTATAAATTTTCTTTTGACGTTGTTTGGGGTCGACTCGCGCTTTACGGGGACGACTCCGAGAATGACTTTGAATCTTGTTTTTCTGTTTTTCTGAGAGGGTCGCCTCGGCACTTTACGGGGACGTCTCGGCTTGTTTACGCTTTTTGCATGGGGACGACTCCGCTGCCTTGGGGACGACTCCGCTGTTTATCTCCGAAAAACAAGTCTTCTGGAATTCTCTGAGAGAGTCGACTCCGCTCTTTCAGGGGACGTCTCCGGCCTTATCTCGAAAAACATCCTCTGGAATACCCTGAGAGAGTCGACTCCGCTCTCTGGGGACGACTCGGAAGTCTGCTTTTTACTTGCGGGGACGACTCCGCGTCTGTGGAGACGACTCGCGCGCATCCTTGAAATCGCCTTTCTGCCGCCACTGAGAGAGTCGACTCCGCTGTCGGAGTCGACTCCGACCCTGCGAGACGCCTCGCCAGGTGCCGGGGACGTCTCCAGACGTGCCAGTTCTTCCTGTTTGTGCCAGAGACGTCTCTGAGACACCGGGACGTCTCGGCTGTCCCTGATCTGTTTTTTTTCAACTCAAAAATTCTTCAATAAATTCTTGAAAAATATGGAAACTTGCCTAGACATTTTTTAACAATATTCTTAATTAATCACCTAAAATCCTCAAGTAAATTGTTAAGATAAATGGAATTATACTCTAGTGTTTTGTATTCATCAAAATCCATTAGGCGGTCAACAGAAGCGTGGGATTCAATCTCCTGCAGCCCGCTGCAATTCACAGCAACAGGAAACGGAGGAGTTTGGACTCAGGAAAACAGAGCTTCAAGTTTCTTTATTCACCGTATAAAAAACAAGCCAAAAGGAAAAGAGAGGCGGCGGCCCTTACACCCAATCCTTTTATAGGGCCACGATCTCCCTCTAAACCTAACAATAAGGACTCAATTCCTAACCAAATTGAATTAAAACAGACTCCTAATCAAACTAAAATCAAGCCAGATTTCAGAACAAAATTTAGGCTTTAACAGACTCAAGTTCAGAAGTTTCAAACAAAGTAGGACTCAATTAAACCAACATTCAGGATCTTGTAGACCGTGGGACTGATCTCTAGGATCGGAATCAAGTGGGATTTGTTGGAATCCAAGGATCGCACTCCATCCGCATCATCTTCCTTGGTTCGTCTCGTCCATACCCACCCTGTTCCCAGGCCAGCAGAACTTCAGCAATAGGGGAATTTTCAGCAATTCCTTGATCTGCATCAGTCCCCTCCACTTGGAAAGAACTCATCCCCGAGTTTCTCTCAGGATACAGCAGCTCTCCCGGATCATGATACTCATAGAGATCAGCAACATTGAAGTTTTTGAGATTCCCATGTCTTCCGGCAAGTCAATCACATATGCGTTACTATTGATCTTCGTTAAAATCTTGTATGGCCCATACTTCCGTGGCTTCCACTTGCTATATGCTCCCACCAGAAATCTCTCCTTCCGCAAGTAAGCCATTACCTCATCTCCTTCTTTAAACTCCTTATATCCGCCTATGTTCATCCGCCTTGAACTTGTACCGGGCATTCATACCTTCCAAGCGCTTCTTCACCTCCAACTGTGTTGCTTTAACTTCCTCCGCTAAATTTCTGCTGCTACACTCTTTCCGGAAAATTTTGGTAGACGAACTAAATCCACAACATGCTTGGAGTTTTTGTATAAACAATAGAGAAAGGTGATTTACCGGTGCTTCGTGATTAGCACTATTGTAAGCAAACTCTGGTTGGGGCAATGCATGATCCCAATGCTTCGGACTATTCCCACAAATACAGCGAATAGATTTCCAAGGGTTCGATTAGTGACTTTTGTCTGCCCGTCAGTTTGAGGATGTGCAGTGCTACTGAATTTTAAGAAAGTGTCAAACATTCTCCATAAAGTAAGCCAAAAGTGACTCAAAAATTTTGAATCCCGATCCGATGTGATAGATTGTGGGACTCCATGCAAACGGACCAATCTCCCTGAAAAATAACCTTGCAATATGGGACGCATCTGATGTCTTTTTACAAGGACGAAATGCGCCATCTTGGAGAACCTGTCACCACGACGAAGACTGAATCCACACCCTCTGCGTTCGGGAAGACCCAATACAAAGTCCATCGATAGATCCTCCCAACTGTCATTTGGCACAGTAGGGGCATGTAGAAGACCGGTGTTTTCAGACTGTCCTTTGCTGTTGACAATATAACACCTCTGGACAAACTTGCCAACATCCTCGCATTGTGGCCAATAATACCTCTCCATAAGCTAGCAATGGTCTTGTCCCGGCCTAGATGCCCACTAAGCCCGCCACCATGAAGGTCTCTAATCAGCTTCTCTCTCAGTGATGATCTGGGAATGCACAAGGAATTACCCCGAAATAAATAACCCTCTTGTATGTGAAAATCTTCCATTGCATGATTGCTGGAACACTGGCCCACACATCCTTGAAGTCATCGTCTTCAGCATACAACTCCTTCATGCATTCGAAACCCGCAACCTCCAGTGCAAGGTTGTCAATAATGTGTTACGCCGACTCAATGCATCTGCCACTCGGTTCTGTTGTCCAGATCGGTGCTTCAACACAAAAGAAAATTTCTGCAAGAAGCTTACCCATCTGACATGCATGCGGTTCAAGTGGTTCTGGCTATTGATGTACTTCAAGGCTTGATGATCACTGTATAGGACAAACTCCCTCTGAACTAGATAGTGCTCCAGTGCTTCAACGCCCGGATGGCATAAAACTCAAGCTCATACGTAGTCCATTTCTGCCGTGCTTCGCTGAGCTTCTCACTGAAGTACTCCACGGCCGCCCTTCTTAAGTCCAGAACAGCCCCTATCCCCGACTCCCGAGGCATCACACTCTACCTCAAACAGCTTCTCAAAGCTTGGCAAAGCTAGCACTGGTGTCAAAGATAATTTTACTTTTATCAATTCAAAGCTGGCTTGCTGAGGCTTTCCCCATTGATACCGACCTTTTCTTCATACATTCAGTAATAGAGCGACAATGGTGCTGAAATTTCGAATGAAGCGCCGATAAAATGTTGCTAACCCATGGAAGCTGCGGACTTGACTGACATTTGTGGGGGTGGGCCACTCCCGTATTGCCCGCACCTTCTCTTCATCAACATGTATACCGTCGGCCCCAACAACAAACTCCAGAAAAACAGGCGGGTATGTGGAGTGATTGATTAAAACCCCATTTGATTTGATGAGCTCAAAGCAATTGAGTATATCTTGTGATTACTAATGAATTCAATTGAGTGTTTCAGTGAAAATCCTGTCCAAGTGTTTCTAGACTTGGTTCATAGTATTTTGGATAAGTTAAGAAGTCTGCATGAACCAATGTCTGAGACTCGAGTCGACTCCCGAGTATCACGAGTCGACTCCAAGCGTATCAAGTTCACTGGCACGAGCTCGAGTCGACTCCAGATTAGTACGAGTCGACTCCGACTGAGAACAGAAGAAGAACAGAAAGCTTCATCTCAGAACCTGTCAACGAGTCGACTCCTGAAGTGCGCGAGTCGACTCCAATGTTCACCGAGTCGACTCCAGGGAAGTAAGAGTCGACTCCAAGCAGTCACAGGCAGAAAAGTCAGAGAGCAGTTTTCGGGTCTGAGATTCGAGTCGACTCCAGTGGAACGCGAGTCGACTCCGATGGTTGGCAGTCGACTCCAAAGAAGTAAGAGTCGACTCTCAGAGGAACACAAGAAAAAGTCAGAGAACGATTTTCGGACTCTGAGATTCGAGTCGACTCCCGCATACGCGAGTCGACTCCGAGACTGAGCGACCATCAACAGACAGAAACCATGTTACTGCCTCTGAGATTCGAGTCGACTCCCAGACAGCTCGAGTCGACTCCAAGACAAGCTTCACGTCAAAAGGCAGAAGACCAACTTTCGGAAACTGAGAGCCGAGTCGACTCCAAGGAAGTTCGAGTCGACTCCAAGACTGGATGAGCCAAAAGACAGAGAATCGGAGTTCGGGCTCTGAGATTCGAGTCGACTCCCAGGACAGTCGAGTCGACTCGAGTGGACAAAATTCAAATTGGATCCACGGACTTCAGTGGATGAGCCGACTCCAAAATTGCCAGGTCAGCTCCAGAAGTTGGCGAGTCGACTCCAGGTCAAGACGAGTCGACTCCCAGTCAAGACGGCAACTTTAATTCAAATTTGGAACAGTTGCCGAGTCGACTCCGGAAAAGCTTGAGTCGACTCCGCTACAGCCGAGTCGACTCCTGATCGCGCGAGTCGACTCCAACCCACCAACGGTCATATTGTCAGGCTGCGCAGAGTGTGCAGAACGGCAGAAAAAGCAGAGTAACGGCTAGTTTCCGTGGGGGTTGGCTTAAATAGCCACAGAGGACTGTAGCAAGGCAGAGAACAGATATTCCACTCCAAGCATTCAAGTTTTCAAGCTCTCCAAGTGCTCTTCAACGAAAAAGGGAAGATCTGCATTTACTGCTCCAACAACTTCTTCCCAACAATAAAGCTTCCTCCTCCTGCATTCAAGTCGACACTCTTTCAAGAGGAGACCGGAGTTCAGAAGCCATACCTCTCACCAGCTTAAAAGCGTTTGAGGGCTTCTAACTCCTTTACGATTATATTGTTTAAATCTGCTTTTTGAGAAGCTATTTTCTGTTTTCTTCTATCTCTTGTATTTACTTGTTCAATCGGGGATTGAATCAAGGGGTTTAAGGTTGGTTGGTGAGCCAAGTTAAAACCAACGTGTGTAAGGGTTTGATTGTGAGCCCGGGAAAACAATCGGGGTTGGTTCTAGTCGGTGAGCCTGGGAAAACCGACCGAGTTCGTTGTGAGCTCGTAAAACAACAAGTTTGGTTGTGAGCTTGCAAAACAACCGGCTGTAATCCAAGGGGGTTATAGTGAAATTCCCAAGTGAGACTTGGGGAGTGGACGTAGGAGCAAGGGTTAGCTCCGAACCACTATAAAACTTTGTGTTTGTGTGATTGTCTCTCTCTTCTTCCCCTCACATACTCACAGCACTTAGCATTAATTAAATAACTTGCAATAGTTTTTAATTAATCATCCACAAGTTTTAATTATCAAATTATTTAAAAACCCAATTCACCCCCCCTCTTGGGTTGTCTATCTGGGCAACAAGTGGTATCAGAGCCAAAAACTCTTCCACTCAAGAGTTAAAAGATCAAAATGACAACCCCATTTGGATCTTCTCACATTGAGGGTCAGTCCACCCAAAGACCCCCTTTCTTCAATGGATCTGACTACTCATACTGGAAGGCTAGGATGAGAATATTCATCCAAGCCCAAGACTATGAGATGTGGTCCATTGTAGTAAATGGGCCATACATCCCATCCATATACGTAGATGGTGTTAAGGTACCCAAACTAAAAGGATTGGGATGAACATGACATGAGGAAGGCACAATTAAACTCTAAAGCTATGAATGTTTTTATTGTGCCTTAGACCGTAATGAATTCAATAGGGTCAACTTGCAATTCTGCAAAAGAATTTGGGACAGACTTGAAGTGACCCATGAGGGCACGAATCAAGTAAAGAATCCAAAATAAAATCTTGGTTCATAAATATGAACTATTTAAAATGGATTCTAATGAAACAATCACATGCATGTTCACTAGGTTTACTGATATTGTCAATGGCCTAAAAAGCCTTGGCAAGAACTATACTAACAGTGACTTGTCAGGAAAATCCTTCGGTGTCTACCAAGGTCGTGGGAAGCTAAAGTGACGGCAATCCAAGAAGCAAGACTTGAACAAGCTTCCACTTGAGAGCTCTTGGATCCCTATGACGCACGAGCTCACCATGAAACAACACAACGAGGAAGAGTCCTCCCATAAGAAAAAGGTAATAGCTTAAATCTACTTCATCTAACAAGGACTTGTCTTGCAGCAGCAGCAGCAGTGAAGAAGAAGAAGATGAGGAAGATGTGGTGAGGCTCTTCTTGTGCGCAAGTTCAAGAAATTCATCAACCACAAGAAGTCCTATCATCAAAGGAGAGGCCCCTCAAATTCCTACCGCAAGGACAAAGGTAAGGAAAGGGAAAATGAGGGGATTGGGTGTTACGAGTGCAAGAAGCCGGGTCACATAAGAGCGAGTGCCCCTTACTGAAGAAGGGGAGTAAGTACAAGAAGAAAAAGGCCTTGTCACTACCCTATCGGACTCCGACTCATCATCCTCCTCATCAGATGATGAACAAGAAGAGAAGGCCAATTTCTGCTTCATGGCCAACGAAAACGAGGTAACTTCCGATACGCATCTGATTTTTCTTTTGATGAACTTTATGATGCATTTAATGAATTAATGTAGAATATAAGGCTATAAATCTTAAGAATAAAGAACTAAAATAACTAATCAATCATACCTACATAAATACGATAAATTAGTTAAGGATAAGGATTTAATCACCAAAGAAAAATAGAACTTAAACAAGCAACCAACTTTTAACTCAAAAGACTAACACCTTAACTAAAGATAATGAAAAACTAACTAAGGAACTTTCAGAACTTAAAAAATATAAACAAACCTTAATAAGGATCTACAAAAGAACTTAATGATCTAAAAGCGAAAATCAAACACTAACTAAAGAACTTAACAAATACAAACCCTTAGTTGAAAAATTTACTATAGTTCTGAAAAATTAAACATGATACTTAATAGTCAACGAGCCGTATTTAATAAAGCGGGTTTAGGTATAAACCAAGAAATAAACAAAAACTTCTTAGTAACTTCTTTGTTAAAGCTGGAAAACTAAAACTAAGAAAATAACCTGCTTTTGTTGTGGTACAGTAGGTCATAAAGCAAATGTATGTAATTTTAGGAAAAGTAAAACTAAAAGAAAAATTAAAAGGGTATGGGTTCCAAAAGGAACCAACTTGACTAACCATGAAGGACCCAAGAAAACTTGGGTACCTAAGATGACATGATTTGCTTGTGTAGGAGTGTCTTGCAGCCAAGGTCAACAAAAACTGCTGGTATTTGGATAGTGGCTGCTCAAGGCACATGACGGGTGATAAAGATCAATTTTTCACCCTTGAAGCTAAGAAGGGAGGTGCTGTGACGTTTGGAGACAACAACCAAGGTCACATCATTGGTATTGGTAAAGTTCAAATCACCCCTTCTACTTTTATAGATAATGTTAGATATGTTGATGGTCTTAAGCATAACTTGTTAAGCATTAGTCAATTATGTGATAAAGGATATGATGTTATGTTTAAACCATCACTATGCATTATAACAAATCCTAATGATAATAGTTTAGTTTTTAAAGGGATTAGACGTGGAAATGTATATGTTGTAGACCTAGAAGATCTTGCAAAACATAACCAATTTAGTTGTAAATGAAACTAAAGATAATGATGCTAGTTGGTTATGGCACCGTAAGTTAGGTCATGCAAGCATGGACACAATAACTAAACTAGTTAAAAGAGACTCCGTGATAGGTTTGCCAAAATTAAAATTTGAAAAGAACAAAATATGTGAAGCATGTCAATTTGGCAAACAATCTAGGAACTCTTTTAAATCCATAAAATGTGTCTCTACCTCTAGGCCTCTAGAATTATTACACATGGACCTATTTGGTCCAACTAGAACAACAAGCCTAGGTGGAAATAAATATGGTCTAGTATAGTAGATGATTACTCTAGGTACACATGGGTCATGTTTCTAGCACATAAGGATCAAGCATTTTCATGTTTAAAAAGTTCCATAAGGAAGTAACAAATGCTAGAGAGTCTTCAGTCATAGCCATTAGAAGTGACCATGGTACCGAATTCGAAAATCAATTATTTGATGAATTTTGTAGTAAAAAGGGGATAACCCATAATTTTTCTGCACCTAGGACACCACAACAAAATGGAGTTGTGGAAAGGAAAAATAGAACACTAGAGGAAATGGCTAGAACTATGTTATGTGAAAGTAACCTCCCTAAGTACTTTTGGGGAGAAGCCATTAATACTCTTGCCATATATTAAATAGAGTTCTATTAAGACCCATTATAAAGAAAACACCTTATGAACTGTGGAAAAACAGAAAACCAAAGTTAAACTATTTTCATGTTTTTGGATGTAGGTGTTTTGTACATAATAATGGGAAAGATAATCTAGGAAATTTGACCCTAAATCTGATGAAGGAATATTCTTAGGTTATTCTACAACTAGTAAAGCCTATAGAGTCTTTAATAAAAGAACCTAGTTATAGAAGAATCTATACATGTTGTTTTTGATGACTCTAGTGACATCTCCTCTAGTAAGAAGTTAATTTTGATGATGATATTGAAATACTTGAAGAAAAGATAGATGAGATGGGATTACAAGATGATAATCAAAAGTTGATTGAAGGAGAATCATCAAGCCAAGAGCCTATTGTGGATCATGGGCTAACTAAAGCTTGGAGGTATGCTCACGGGCATCCTAAGGAACTAATTCTAGATGATCCATCTCAACCGGTTAGGACTAGAGCATCCTTAGAATTTGAATAACCATCTAGCTTTTGTTTCACACTTTGAGCCCAAACATATAGAAGAAGCCGAAAATGATGTAAATTGGATAAATGCAATGCAAGAAGAACTAAACCAATTTACTAGAAACAAAGTGTGGGATCTAGTAGAGAGACCTTCTGAATATCCAATTATAGGTACAAAATGGATATATAAAAATAACTAGATGAAAATGGAATTGTTATAAGGAATAAGGCTAGACTAGTAGCAAAGGGTTATAATCAAGAAGAAGGCATAGATTTTGATGAAACCTTTGCTCCCGTAGCTAGACTTGAGGCGATTAGACTTCTATTAGCATATGCATGCTCTAAGGACTTCAAACTATCAAATGGATGTAAAAAGTGCTTTTTAAATGGGTTATTAATGAGGAGGTGTATGTAGAACAACCTCCTGGTTTTGAAAATCATCAATACCCTAATCATGTGTATAAACTGAACAAAGCACTTTATGGACTAAAACAAGCACCTAGAGCATGGTATGAGAGACTTAGTAAATTCCTATTAGAACATGAATTCTCTAGGGGAAATGTAGACACAACATTATTTCTGAAAAAGCAAAAATAAGGATATGTTATTAGTACAGATTTATGTTGATGATATCATTTTCGGTGCTACTAACAATCGCCTCTGCGAAGAGTTTGCTGATTTGATGCAGAGTGAGTTTGAGATGAGCATGATGGGAGAGCTGAACTACTTCCTCGGGCTTCAAATCAAACAATCTGAAGGAGGCATCTTCATCAATCAAGCAAAATATATCAAGGAGATGCTCAAGAAGTTTGATATGGAGGGAAACAAGTCAATCAGCACCCCCATGAGCTCATCATGCAAGTTAGACCAAGATGAATCAGGTAAATCTGTAGATCAAAAACTTTATAGAGGTATGATAGGATCTTTACTGTATCTTACTGCAAGTAGACCTGATATTATGTTTAGTGTGTGCATGTGTGCTAGATATCAGGCTAATCCTAAAGAATCACACCTAGCTGCAGTTAAGAGAATTTTAAATACTTAATAGGAACTAAGAACATAGGGCTATGGTACTCTAAAGAATCTAGCCTAAACTTAATAGGGTACACAGATTCAGACTTCGCTGGATGTAAGCTTGATAGAAAAAGTACCAGCGGGTCGTGTCAATTTCTAGGAGAAAACCTAATCTCATGGTTTAGCAAGAAACAAAACTCGGTTGCATTATCCACTGCAGAAGCTGAATATGTTGCAGCCGGGAGTTGTTGTGCTCAAATCTTATGGATTAAACAACAATTAGAAGATTATGGCATTAAACAAGATAAAATTCCCATTAATTGTGATAACACAAGTGCCATAAATCTAACTAAAAATCCAATTCAACATTCAAGAACTAAACACATTGAGATAAGACATCACTTCATAAGAGATCATGTATTGAATGGTGATGTGTCACTCCAATTTGTGTACTGATAATCAATTAGCAGATATTTTTACAAAACCCCTAAGTGAAGAGAGGTTTAGTGTGCTTAGGAGGGGATTAGGAGTGATTGATCCATCCTAGTGGGAGTTTCCACTAGATTAATTGATTTTGATGATTAGAATGTGGTTAAAATAGAGTTTCTTTCATGATCATCAAATCAGATCCTTAATTAGGTGATTTTCCCTCATTTGGCACGATTATAGCATGTTTTTAGGTGCGTGCCAAGGTTAGAGACGACTCGAGTAAGTTTCAGAGCCGGCTCCTAAGGGGGAGTCGACTCGCGCATTGCGGGAGTCGACTCGCAAAGATGGCAGCTGAGGGGGAGTCGACTCGCACTGTCGGGAGTCGACTCGAAGTCTACAGGCGCATAAGGAGAGTCGACTCGCGCATATTCTGGAGTCGACTCGAGGTCGAGTCGACTCGCGACTCAGGGAGTCGACTCGCAGTCGGGATCCGACTTTTTAACCCTAGGTTTGTCGTTTCGCAAACACTTTTCTCAAGCCGCCACTGTTCAAAGCCCTAGAGCCGACTCCTAGGTCGTCCCCGATCGTCTCCAAGCCCTTTTCCGTCGATTCTTCGCCGGACATTGAGTTTCCGTCCGTTCCTAGGTCATTTCCGGTCCGTCCCGAGCTTCCTCGTCGGTTCTTCACCGTCCTCTAGGTTTTCTTCCCGTTTAGGTCAAGATGCCTCGTAAGACCGTCGTTAGGAAGAGGTCCCGTCCCGAGGCCGGCCGAGCGCGCTCCAAGGCGCGGCACGATCCCGCGAGGCAACCACCTCCGGCTCGTTCCCCGCCTAGGGCGGTTCCGAGGCCGTTGGCCGGGAAGGCCGTCACCTCCGGGAGGTATGTCGATTTCGACTATCTCTCCCGGGAAGGGTTCACCATAGGTGATAGGCTTAGAGCCCAGGGCCTAGAGTACTTCCTCACCTTGGACCTTCCCACATCCTGGCCTAGTTCAAGAGTTTTACAGTACCGTCCATCGGGGAGATGGAGGTATCGAGGGCACATAGTAGGTGTCCCTTGCGTGTCACGGAGGACCTCATTGCCCACATCCTCCACCTTCCATTAGTAGGGGTGGCTCCCGCACACCCTGAGGATAGAGTTGCGGCCCTTACGGTCGTCTTAGGGCATCCACCTCAGTCCCCCTAGACGAGGTATCTGCTAGCTCACTTCCTATTGAAGTGAGAATCCTTTTGAGCATTCTGTCCAGGTCCATCTTCCCTAAGACAGGGAGATTTGATTTTGTAAATGAGAGGGACTAGCTATTATGTCTTATATCCTTCAGGACACCCCGATCAACTTCCCAAAGCTCATTATAGGTATATGTGTGAGCCCCTAGATAGACCTAGGCTCTCACTCCCATACGGATGTTATTCACTCTTCTTTTTAGGAGTACGAGATTCCCATTCCTGAGAGGGAACCCTCTCGTGCCTTGCGATGGACTGATCGCTTGTACGGGGACTATGCACAGGATGGGGTTTCGGAAGAGAGAAGGGATCTGGGTTAGGAAGTCTACCTCACGCTCAGACCACCAGACCTTCACCCAGTCCTGAGCCGATTCAGACTACCCAGACCTTCCAGACCATCCAGACCTTCCATCCACTCCTCCTGCTCCTACCACCTGCCGGACCTTCCTCCTCGGCTCCACCATCTATGGAGGTCCGGATTGATCCTGAGCAGCTCCGGGAGCTGCGCAGGAGATCGTCCGAGATCTGAGGGATGAGCTGCTTCGGGAGCTCCGAGGTGCGGTGCCTGCTCCCACTCCTGCACCCGTATCTTCTCAGTTGGTCCCTTCCTTGACAGCCGTGACTGACATGACGGCTCATGTACGGGAAGAGATCTACAATGTCCGGAGTTTGGTCCAGGCCCAGTTCCACAGCATGAGTGAGGTCACGAGCTCCACTCGACAGATGCGAGAGGAGATAGGTCGTGACATGCACACCACCACCGAGGGGGCCGAGCGCTTGTCGAATGTACTCATCGACAAGCTGGACGCACTTCAGACATCGGTGACTGGGCTTCAGGCGTCGGTGACAGAGCTCTCCACTACACATAGCAGAGCCACCACGTCTATCATCGCACAGCTTGGCCATGTACAGATGCAGTCACCCTCCTCATGGAGCAGAGCCGATTGAGAGGAGGAGCCACATCCTCGAGAGGAGGAGCCACATCCTCCAGAGGAGGAGATGCATCCTCGAGAGGGGGAGCCTCATCCTCGAGGAGGCCATAGATGTTTTGTGTTGTATTGTTTTACTTTACTTATTGTATGCTCAAATGTATTCACATTCATATCAATACAATGAGTAGACATTTTATCTTCAATTATGTGCCATTTGATGATTGTTTGTGCCATTGATTGTGTGTGATTACCTCCTTTTTGTATGATGACAAAAAGGGGGAGAAATATGTATAAAAATGTAAAATATGTAAAAGGGGAGAAATATGAAAAATATGTAAAAGAAATCAATGGAAATAAATAAAAAGATAAACTCTTAAAAACACACAAATTTGTTCTAAGTGGATTCGGTACCTCGAGGCTCATTATCTCTCTTTTGGGGCTCCTAATGGAGTAATCTCCAGAATCTATTCAAGGGATATTCGGAGATTAGCTGAATCCTACTCAAGAACAAATTGACAGATTTTCCCTCTAAAAAAAAAATTCAGTTCAAAAACTTCAAAGCATTAAAAGGAAATTCAGAGAATCAAAACATAGTTGAATGCATATGTTGAGGGGGAGAATCTGAATTTTAATCAAGCTAAATCATTAATGACATATAAGCCAAACAATTGATTGCATAATATGAAGGCTTATATAATTCCAAATGAAAGGGGGAGCTTTAACTCCGAAATTTAATGTTTCACTCCTTTCAAACTTGGATAAATTAAATTATCAGACATTTGAATTCATTTATGGATTTTATTTCATTTTTTATTGAGCAATTCATTTTACATATACTCAAAGTTTTGTCATCATCAAAAAGGGGGAGATTGTGGAGTGATTGATTAAAACCCCATTTGATTTTGATGAGCTCAAAGCATTTGAGTATATTTTCTTGATTACTAATGAATTCAATTGAGTGTTTCAGTGAAAATCCTGTCCAAGTGTCTAGACTTGGTTCATAGTATTTTGGATAAGTTAAGAAGTCTGCATGAACCAATGTCTGAGACTCGAGTCGACTCCCGAGTATCACGAGTCGACTCCAAGCGTATCAAGTTCACTGGCACGAGCTCGAGTCGACTCCAGATAGTACGAGTCGACTCCGACTGAGAACAGAAGAAGAACAGAAAGCTTCATCTCAGAACCTGTCAACGAGTCGACTCCTGAAGTGCGCGAGTCGACTCCAATGTTCACCGAGTCGACTCCAGGGAAGTAAGAGTCGACTCCAAGCAGTCACAGGCAGAAAAGTCAGAGAGCAGTTTTCGGGTCTGAGATTCGAGTCGACTCCAGTGGAACGCGAGTCGACTCCGATGGTTGGCAGTCGACTCCAAAGAAAGCAAGAGTCGACTCTCAGTGAACACAAGAAAAAGTCAGAGACGATTTTGGACTCTGAGATTCGAGTCGACTCCCGCATACGCGAGTCGACTCCGAGACTGAGCGACCATCAACAGACAGAAACCATGTTACTGCCTCTGAGATTCGAGTCGACTCCCAGACAGCTCGAGTCGACTCCAAGACAAGCTTCACGTCAAAAGGCAGAAGACCAACTTTCGGAAACTGAGAGCCGAGTCGACTCCAAGGAAGTTCGAGTCGACTCCAAGACTGGATGAGCCAAAAGACAGAGAATCGGGAGTTCGGGCTCTGAGATTCGAGTCGACTCCCAGGACAGTCGAGTCGACTCGAGTGGACAAAATTCAAAATTGGATCCACGGACTTCAGTGGATGAGCCGACTCCAAAATTGCCAGGTCAGCTCCAGAAGTTGGCGAGTCGACTCCAGGTCAAGACGAGTCGACTCCCAGTCGTGACGGCAACTTTAATTCAAATTTGGAACAGTTGCCGAGTCGACTCCGGAAAAGCGTGAGTCGACTCCCGCTACAGCCGAGTCGACTCCTGATCGCGCGAGTCGACTCCAACCCACCAACGGTCATATTGTCAGGCTGCGCAGAGTGTGCAGAACGGCCAGAAAAAGCAGCAGTAACGGCTAGTTTCCGGGGGTTGGCTTAAATAGCCACAGAGGACTGTAGCAAGGCAGAGAACAGATATTCCACTCCAAGCATTCAAGTTTTCAAGCTCTCCAAGTGCTCTTAAACGAAAAAGGGAGATCTGCATTTACTGCTCCAACAACTTCTTCCAACAATCAAAGCTTCCTCCTCCTGCATTCAAGTCGACCACTCTTTCAAGAGGAGACCGGAGTTCCAGAAGCCATACCTCTTCACCAGCTTAAAAGCTTTGAGGGCTTCTAACTCCTTTACGTATATTGTCTTAAATCTGCTTTTTGAGAAGCTATTTTCTGTTTTCTTCTATCTCTTGTATTACTTGATTCAATCGGGGATTGAATCAAGGGTTAAGGTTGGTGAGCCAAGTTAAAACCAACGTGTAAGGGTTTGATTGTGAGCCCGGAAAAACAATGGTGGTTCTAGTGACCTGGGAAACCGACCGAGTTCGTTGTAGCTCGTAAAACAACAAGTTTGGTTGAGCTTGCAAACAACCGGCTGTAATCCAAGGTTATAGTGAAATTCCCAAGGAGACTTGGGGATGGACGTAGGAGCAAGGTTAGCTCCGAACCACTATAAAACTTTGTGTTTGTAGTGCATTGTCTCTCATCTTCTTCCCCGCACATTACTCACAGCACTAGGCTTAATTAAATAACTTGCTATAGTTAATTAATCATCCACAAGTTTTAATTAGCCAAATTATATTAAAACCCAATTCACCCCCCCCCCTCTTGGGTGTCTATCTGGGCAACAGGGTAGTTACAAAGTGGCACTTCTTAAGATTGACAAACAATTTATTTTCCCTCAATGCAAGCAAAACCGCCCTCAAATGTTCCTCATGCTCAATCTCTTTACGGCTATAAACCAGGATAATCATCAAAATAGACAACGACGAACTTTCCAATAAATGGTTTTAATACCTGGTTCATTATCCTCATGAAGGTGCTCGGTGCGTTGGATAGGCCAAAAGGCATGACCATCCACTCGTAAAGTCCATCCTTCGTCTTGAATGTCGTCTTCCATTCGTCACCGGCCGAATTCGGATCTGATGGTAGCCGCTCCGAAGATCAATTTTGGAGAAGACCTTGCTCCTTCCAGCATGTCCAGCATGTCAGTCAAGCGGGGTATGGGAAATCGGTACTTTACCGTTATCGGTTGATCGCACGGCTGTCCACACACATGCGCCAACTTTCATCCTTCTTCGGTGTCAACAAGGCTGGCACTGCGCATGGGCTCATGCTCTCTCGAATCAGCCCCTTCTTCATCAGATCTTCAACTTGCTGCTGCAGAATTTGGCTCTCCTTAGGGCTCAGGCAGTAATGAGGTAGATTGGAAAGGCTTGCGCCAGGCACTAAATCAATGTGGTGCTGAATTTCTTGCATGGGAGGCAGCCCATACGGCAATTCTGTAGGTGTAATATCCTGAAATTCCATCAGCAACTCCTCAAACTCCTTGGGCACTGGCTGCATGCTGCTGAATTTGATTGCTTTGCGGCCAGCACCAGAATTTGCTTGGTCTCCTTAACGTCCTCCATGAACTGCTCTGCTGAACTGCAAGAAAGGATTTCCCCTCCACTTGAGAAGATTTGGGGATGCACCTTTCATTCATGGGAACTAGGAGGATTTTCCGGCCGTGCCACCGAAACAAATAGGTGTTGTCCCGACCTGTAAGTGACGTCCGTGTCATGCATCCATGGGCGCCCAAGCAAGACATGGCAAGCATCCATGTCCACCACATCACACACAACCTCATCCTGGTAATACCGTCCAATTGATAATGGGACCTTGCACACCTTGTCCACTCTTGTTTCAGCACCCTTCTTAATCCACCCGATGTTGTAAGGAGACGGATGATCTTCGGTCTTCAATCCCATTGCACCGCCAGTGCCAAGGAAGCAATGTTCTCACTGCTGCCACTATCAATGATCACATTACATACTGTTTTAGTGATGGTACAGCAAGTTTTGAAGATGTTGTGGCGTTGGGACTCCTCTTTAACCTTTGGACAAAGCAAAATTCGCTAAACTACAAAAGAAGCTGGAACCCCTGATTAGGCGTCGTCACGGTCACCCTCTCCTCTTCTGACCGCTCCTCCTCTTGCTCTTCTTCCTCATACAACACCCCTTCATCCTCCTCCACCTCTACTACGTTAACGGTCCGCCGCCTCGGGCACTCATTGGAATGGTGCCCAACCTCTTGACACCTGTAACATCTGATGGACATAGGCTTTTCATAAGGATTGCTGCCCTCGTGCCACAGGTTGCTTGCTAGAATTTCCGGCGCCCCTTGATGCAGTTGGAGGTAGAGGCTGACTCGAAGAGGTGGCACCATCAACGCCCTTCGGTTTCGCCGTGGTGGGGCGTGAAGGAGTAGCTCGATTTGTGGGCTGAAACTAATTTGCCCTTCGCGTCGCCTGTGCCTCCAGTTTCAAGGCTAAGCTCGTGGCTTCGGATAGACTCCCACGGGATAGAGATCCACTTGGTCTCGGATCGCCGGCTTACCCACCAATGTACCCTCGCCACCTGCTGATTTTCTGTTTCTGACAGGTTGTTGCGGGCATTGAGTCGGTTGAATTCATCTGTGTATTCGATCACCGTCGGGGGCCCTGTCGACAATTCTGATCTGTGGGTAGAGTGCCTGCTCGTAGTCAGGCGGGAGAAACGACTTGCAGGTGCTGCTTCATCTTGCGCCAGGTAGAGATCTGCATCTTTCCCTGCCGCAGACGGTTGTACTGTAGTTGCTCCCACCAGTGGGAGGCTCACCTTCAACTTGTAGCAACCAGCTTCACTTTTTCTGATCTGGGATCTCCATGTAATTGAAGAATTTCTCCACCTCGGCCAGCCAATCCAGAAATCCCTCGATGTGGAGGTTGCCGCTGAAGGTTGGAAGATCCACTTTTAGTCTAAATCAGAGGAGCCATGGTCTCCTCTTTCACGCCGAAACCGCTGGTTCCTGGTTCCGTTGCGGACGCCACCCGCCAACGTCGTCGTAGACCCCTCTTCCATCAGGCGATCGACGTCGTCGTTCGTTCCCCTGCACGCCTGAAATCAGCCTGCTCGGGTTTCTTTCGGGCATAGACCATCGAACTCGAAGAAGGCGGGTCCTTCTTCCTCCTCTTTCGGACGAGTCCATGAGGGGCTGCTGCCTATGCCGGTGGGGAAGATCTCGCGCCGGTGCTGGTGGTCCACGAGGGAAGGCCTCGTCGGCCGGCACCCGATCCCGGTTGAGATCTCCATGATTTCCGATCCTCAACTCTTGAAGTGCATGCTGGATGTCGCGCACAGCACCTTCAAGGCCTCGGATCGCTGCCCAAAGGGCCGGCACCCCGTGATCACCGTTGCCGGGGTGAACGCTCGCAGTGCTGTCATCCGCCATCAAAGCAGGAGAAGCCTGCTCTGATACCAAATGATGCGGGGAAGCGTGGGATTCAATCTCCTGCAGCCCGCTGCAATTCACAGCAACAGAAAATAGAGGAGTTTGGGCTCAGGCAGAGAAAACAGATTCAAGTTTCTTTATTCACCATATAAAAAACAAGCCAAAAGGAAAAGAGAGGCGGCGACCCTTTACACCAATCCTTTTTATAGGGCCACGATCTCCTCTAAACCCTAATAATAAGGACTCAATTCCTAACCAAATTCGAATTAAAACAGACTCCTAATCAAACTAAAATCAAGCCAGATTTCAGAACAAAATTCAGACTTTAACAGACTCAAGTTCAGAAGTTTCAAACAAAGTAGGACTCAATTAAACTAACATTCAGGATCTTGTAGACCGTGGGATTGATCTCTAGGATCAGGAGATCAAGTGGGAATTGTTGGAATCCAAGGATCGCACTCCATCCGCATCGTCTTCCTTGGTTTCGTCTCGTCCATACCCACCCTGTTCCCAGGCCAGCAGAACTTCAGCAATAGGGGAATTTTCAGCAATTCCTTGATCTGCATCACAATGCTACTAATGAACCCTAACTTATCAAATGTAATGAAGGACAACCCACTAATGCAACGTACTATGAATTCGAAAATCAGCAAATTTTCACAAAAATAACTTAAAATTAAATGTTACTAATTTGTACTTTGGTTATTTCAGAATTAAAGTAGGAAATTAGTAACTATAAGAAGTTAGGTTGTAAGCACGTATTACAGTCATTCTAATTCTAAAGTAATATGATCGACGGATGTTGAGAATTATCCTGTCGCTAAAGTGTGCTAATTTAATATCTAGAATTAAATGGTGGGTAGGATGAGTGTGGTAGTAGATGTTTTAGGTTTTGCAGTTTGACAGGAAAGTAAGTTTGCAAAATAGGAATGTCATGCAAGAGAATTAGAACATAATTAGATAAACAAGCCCGAAAGAAAGAAGAACCTATTACCTGTGGCGGATGCAGTAAACCGGAAGCGTCCGTTGTAGAGTCTCAAACCACGAAGTTGGCGCTAGGCGGAGCTAGCTGGAGTGATGGGCCTGGATCTGCAGCACAAGGCTCCTGGGCTTCTGAAATGAGCTGAAGGAGACTCTGGATCAGACCTGAAACAGGACCTACGACCAAGTGGCCTTGGTCCGCTTAAAGAAGCATGCACGCGGGCCTGGGCAAAGCCGGACCTTCGGCCACTTGGGCTTGGGTCGTGCTCAAAGTAACTGGTGCACGGGTCAAATGATGGAAGATGGGCTTGCGGCATGCGGGAGCAAGAGCGGTTGGGGTGAGTCAGTGGCGTTGGAGCCGCTGGCCCTTGGTTCGGGTAGGAAGGATGGAGGACAAGGGAAAAAGGGCAAAGTGGGAGAGAAGATGAGGGAGGTGACGGTGGGGATGGCGGCCGAAGTCGGGGAGGTGCTGTGGTGGCGGTGGCGAGGATGGCGTGGGTTTCGGTGTCATTCATGGGAGATGTCGGCGGGTCGCAGTGAAGGCGCACACAGTGGCGTCGGCGGACGAGGCTTGGTGGAGGCGGAGCCCGGTGGAGGTGGCGCAAAAACGGTGGAGCGGCAGCAGCGGCGGCGACTCGAAGAGGAGGCGGAGCTCGTTTTTGGTGACGATGCGGTGAGTCGTGCACAGGCGGCGCGGATCAAGGGGCGAGGGCACCAGCGACAGCGCATGGCAGTGGAGATGGCGAGGTGGCGACGGCGTAGGCGGTGGCGGGAAAGCGACAGCGGAGGCATGTGGCGAAACGGCTGCGAAAGAAGATGAATAGAGGTAGGTTTTTTTTCCCCTTTTTTATCTCTTTTTCTTTTCTTTTTTTTTTTGCAAACACGTGTGACTCACGTGCAAGGATTTTGTGGCAAGCACGTGTGACGCACATGCAAGGGAAGCACGCGCAGATCACGTGCGGCTCTCTCTTCTCTCTCTCTCTCTCAGCAGAACCGGGCTAGGGGTTAACGGGTTTGGATCTTACCCGTTAATGAAGTCCGTCTTCAACCGCTAACGGACTTCGGTGTAATGCCGCGGTCTTCACGGCGGTGGTTACAGGATGGAGGCAGAGGCCCAGTTGCGGCTCGTAGACGGTGGTGCCAGGTAGTCGAGCATGGGTTTCCGGCGGGCAGCGACTTCTCGACAATCGATCGCAGGACCGACAGTGTAGAAACCGTGGAAATCGTGGCACGGTGGGTTCTGTGGGGCGCGCATGATCTCGGCGGCGAACCAGCGGCACGGGGCGTCGTGAGGGGAGACGGTGATGGGTGTGGGCACAACGACAGGGAAGGGCCAACCATGAAGGGGCTGTTCTCTTTTTTTTTTTTTTTTGTTTCTGGTGAGGTCCAAGAGAGGGATCTTCCCCTTCTGGCATGAACAAGAGAGAAGAGAACTAGATCCCGGGCATAGGGCAGATAACTAGTTGTGGCTTTGGCAGCGGGGGCAAAGCGGCGGCTCTGATACCAAGTTGATGAAGCACAAGTGCGGGAAAAGAGGAGAAGAAGGAAGAACAAGAGAGGAAGAAGGAAAAGAGGTTATAGAGACGCAGGAGAATAGAGGAGGAGAGGAGGGAGAGAAGAAGGAGAGGGGAAAAGAAAGAAGAGAGAAAAACGTAGAGGAGAAATTTCAATTCACTTCATTAAAACCTTAATCATGAAAATAGTCTTATATATAAGGGCCCAAATACCAATTTGCATAAATCCCTTATACAAAAAATAAATCCTAATAAGCTCACGAATAACACAAATAAGCCTAAAATGCAAACAGCCCGAAAATGACATAAAAAAATATGAAAATAAAATGGTGGACTAAAGCGGGACATAATCAGCTCCGATGTTCCATCACCATGCCCCATTAGAACTGATTCCCTCAAAGTTTTGCCCAAAATTCCAGTTCGCAGGAACAACATTATCAGACTCCACCTTCCTCCATCACTTGCAGTCACCTGGAATGACAAACTCGTGACCTACCACTTCTGATCAGTCTGCCAATTCTCACCCTCAATTCCTCGTATCATAGAGTGTCGGTATCCAGCCCGGTGTTCGAGCCTTGAGCGACCCGCGGTCACGTCTCCAGCACCCGCGACGTTGAAGACCAACACAGGATCGCGTTGGGGTTGCCCTTCATCTCAAAACCTCATCCTCCTTTCTTGACAGCAGGCACCCCTCCGGTACTGCACAGGATGATCCCTACATGGTAGTCCTTC